>NC_133617.1:419047217-419347217 GCF_048593235.1 Sminthopsis crassicaudata
AAACTACCAAGTGAGGGAACTCTACAAATGAAGCTCTGCAGCTTGTGTCCTATTAGAAATGTGCCTTCGCAGCTGGTAGGAATGCAGAACACAAGGCAACCGGCCCCAACCTTTATTCTTGCGGAAACAAGGTTCTCAGTTGGGGTCATGATGGGAATTTGAAAGGAGATGAAAGGAAGTTTCTTACTCAAAGTCAAATGGCAAAGTTGGGCCAGGGAGTAGCATCCTAGGAAGCAGCAGAAGAGTTCAGAAAGACAATCTAAGCCTGAGCATCCTGGCTGGTGGTACCTTGTTTCTGCCTCCTTCCTTCAAGTCTCTGCTAAAATCTCACCTTTTGCAAGAAGCCTTTCCCAATCCTTCTTATTCTTAAACCCTCCCTCTGAGACAATTCCCAGTTCGTTGTCTATATCTTGTTTGCATGTTGTTTCCACAATTCAACAGGGAGCTCACTGAAAGCAGGAACTGCTAGGGGCTTACTTAGCACAGTGCTCAACACAACAGGAGCTAGAATTCCCCAAAAGAATGGAAGTCCTTGAGGCTGTGGTTGAAAGAGCTAAGAAGAGGACCAGCAGAAAACAGCAGCACACAAGAGAAGCAGACTAGTGGGAGCAGGGCTGTGGAGGAAGAGGAGGAGGACCACAGATCAGATTTTTGGCCAGCAGCTCCTACCCCAGAGCTTGAGGACATCCACAAAGCAGTGGTGGAGGGAGCAGTAGTGGGAGCACTGGAGGCAGGGACAAGTTTCATCAGAGATGCCAGCCCAGGAATGTGAGCAGGATCTCTTCCTGTGGGAGGATAACCTCTCCCATGTGTCCTCTCCCATGTGTTTGGGTATTTCCATATATGTGACGCCTCTTGCACCAATGGTTGTACAGTAGTGGGGAAAGGGGGTTTAACCTGTAGTTTCTTTTGCTGTGCAACTTAATGAACATGTATTCTGGCTGATTTAGCAAAAGAGAAATTCATGGGGGGCCTATAAACTATAGTTTGGAATAGAAAGACAACTCAAAACAGACCTTAAATCTAGAATCATGTCAGATTTCAGGGAGGAAGATGTGGGTTAAGTTAGTGGGGTTCATCCACAATCTCAATTTTGGGATGCCTTAGTATTGCATAGATCTAAGTGAAGGTTCTTTCCTTTTTAGAAAAAAAAAAGTATAATTATTTCCCTCTAGGCTGTGATTGGACAGTAGGGTTTTCCAATTCTTTTTATATTTTTTAAAATAATATTTTATTTTTCCAAATACATGCAAAAACAGTTTTCAACATTCACCTTTGCAAAATCTTGTGTTCCAAATTTTTCTCCCTCTCCACCCCTTCCCAAGACAGAAAGCAATCCAATATAGGCTAAATATGTGCAATTCTTCTAAATTTATTTCCATATTCATCATGCTGAGCAAAAAAAAAAAAAAAAAAAAGACAAGCAAAGAACAACAAAAAGATAAAAATACTATGCTTTGATCCACATTCAGTCTCTCTCTGGATGTGGATAGCACTTTCCCAGTTAGATCAGTTGATTTAAAAGAATAATTCTACTTATCTTTATGCAATAAGGTGCCTTTGATATTTGTCTACTGCATTATGATGGTGCATCTGAGTGGCATGGTGAATAGAGTTCATTTTCCTAGGTTCAAATCTAGCCTCAGACACTTATTAGACATGATATCCTGGGAAAGTCACTTAGCTCCGCTTGCTCTAGTTTTCCCAGCTCTAAGATGAGTTGGAGAAGGAAATGGGAAGATACTAATCTTTTTCAAGAAAATTCCAATTATGATCATAACAAACAACTAAACAACACTGCATTATGACTATACCATGGCTATCTAGTGGATCTACCATGGAAAACTGGTGCAGAGTAGCAGGATTGGACCTCACTAAGGACAGTTAGTTTGGAGCTACTAAGAAACTGTGATGATATTATGCAAGTTTGAAACCATATTTTGGACACTCTGGGGAAATATGGGCTAAGGGTATGGAAATGAAGGAAAACTTATAACTACATGATATAAACTGTCTGAAACTGTAATTAAGCATACCCCAAATATAGCACTTATATCCTCCTCAGGATACTCACAAAGAGTCATCCTGCTCTATGGATTCCAAAATGGGAAGCTAAGTCTTTTTTATGGGGACCATGCTACCTAGCAAAGAACTCTTTTCAGCCCTGGCCAGTACAAGCCACAGAAGTATTACAGCAGTGTAGGGACTCGAGGTGGACAGTGCTGGAAACTAAGGAAAATCTTAAGAGGCTCATATTTGACCTGAAAAAAGGTTAGGCTGCTTGAGGAGATGGGCGAAACAGCATGGTAAAATGGAGACTATCTAGAAAACCGTATGTATCCATACGGTCACTGATTTATCTAGAGAGAGAAGGGACCCTAGGGGTCTTAGGTCAGATCACACAAAAACCCAGATCTTTTGACTACAAACCCCAGAGATTTAATCTTCACTCCCAAATGCAGCTCCTATGTAGTCTTAGCACAGAGAAACCCCTACTCTGTTAGCCATAGCCTCAAGATAGTTTAGATCTTTTTTTAAAGATTCAGCCTACCCCGCCCCCACTCTCAAATACCAGCAGAAGCCTTCAGGCAGAGATTTAAGTCTATGTTTTTAATTCCTCAGCTTCTGTCTAAGCTGTCACTCTCTGATGCAAATGTACTATTTGACTTGGGGTAAGAAAATTAATTTCATCCTCTTTCAATCACTATCATGCTCCTCATGGTAAATCAAAGTAGGAATTTCACTTCAACAAGATTGAAAAGGAATGCATATGGTGGCCCAGAGTCTTGCTTCCTACATTATCACCAGAAACATCATCACTGCCAGATAAATTGATGAGATGTGTAAGAGAGGTTGATCAGACAGTTCCCTGACCAACTAATGAGTTTTCAGGACTCAAGTACATGGCAACCTCCCTATGGATACTATGGTTAAGTTTGTATCCTGATTCATTTCCAGTGTCCAGGTATGTCCCCAAGGTAATTTAGTAGGCTAGGTCTATAAAGTAGATGGAGTCTTGTCAGAGAAACTGCCTCTCTGAGCCAGGCCTATAAATGAAAGCAACAGAGGACATAGTATAGCATAGAAGACCCAAGTCAAGGGAGGAGCTTTTCTCCCACTGAGTCACAAATAGTGCCCTTGAACAGAAGCACATGTCAATTATATGTTCTTGCCCATAACTTTCTAAGCAGGTACTTATCAAAGGCCAGAGACCAGAGAGTGAGCTTCCCTGGCTCAAGAAATGGCAAGAGCAAAGGCAAAGATAAGAGGAAGCTTAGGGGAGAAGCAGATAAGTGCTTGTTCATTCGGTCTAAAGGGGGAGTAGATAAAAAACATTTCTGAACCCCACCTTCTTGTGTAGTGGAGAATTAAATACTTCCAGGCAGCATGACACTGAAAACCAGCATTCTTGCAGAGAAAGTAAATTTCTTTTGGCAGTAGAGGATTCACAGATTTAAGAATTATAGCTGAAAGGAAGTGGGGGTGGGGAGATTTCCTAGGCAATGAAATCCCAGAACTGAGCCTTCTGGAAAGAGAAAGGGTATTTCTTGGGCAGTGTCAGCTTTGAGAATTGCCTCAGAAGTAGTCACAAGTTTGAGAGTCTTGAAATTTGGTGCTGTAGCCAAAGAAAGGGGATTTCCTATTCAAATGATCCCAGAATCTAGTAGTCTAGCTAGAAAAGGTATACTTCTTATGTACCATGTAGTCTAGCTAGAAAAGGTATACTTCTTATGCACCATGAGCCTTGGGGTTTATTTAAGAGTAGCCCTATGTGGGGGTAAGCTCAAGAGAAGGAAGAGGAATGCTTCTTGGAGAAAAAAAGGATGACTCCCAGAACTCCTATAGCTGGAGGAACAAAAAAGGATTAAAGCCATGACTTGGTAGGCAGGAGCTCAAGACACTGCCACTCAAGGAACCTGAACCTGAGTGGATGCCCATCAGCTGGAGAATGGCTGAATAAGTTATGGTATATGCATATAATGAAATATTATTGTTCTGTAAGAAACAACCAACAGAATGATTTCAGAGAGGCCTGGAGAGACTTACAAAAACTGATGCTGAGTGAAATGAGCAGGACCAGGAGATCATTATACATTGCAACAAGACTATCCGATGATCATTTGGGATGAACATGGCTCTTTTCTACAATGGTATGATTCAAACCAGTTCCAATAGGCTGGTGATGGAGAGAGCCATCCATACCCAGTGGGAACTGAGGGTGGATCACAATGGTTTGTGATTTGATTAAATTTTATTTTCTTTCTCCTTTTTTTCACTTTCTGGGAATTTTCTTGTACAGCAAGATAATTGTATAAATATGTATGCCTATATTGGACTTACATATATATTTTTACCATGTTTAACATATATATTGGATCACATGCCATCTAGGGGGAGGGTGTGCACGGAAGGGAAGAAAATGGGAACGCAAGGTTTTTTCAAGGGTCAGTGTTGAAAAATTATCCTTGCATATGTTTTAGAAAACTTCAATTGAAAAAAGAATTATACATGTTTAACCAGTATTGGATTACTTGCTGTCTAGGGGAGGGAAAAGGGGAAAGAAAAATATGGAACACCAGATTTTGCAAGGGTATATGTTGAAAACTATTTTTGGATGTATTTTGAAAAAAAGGTATTATTTTTAAAAAAAAGACACAGCTACTCTCAGTATTCTTATGAGTGATTTGGATAGTGCAAATCTGATAGAAAAGGGGAAATCAAACATGGAGGGAGAAGTGAGTGGTAATGGTGAAGCTTATGTCTATAAGTCTGGGAGGGACTGTATAAAGTTGTGAAAAAACTAGAAATCCATTAGGAAGTTGTAGTGTATCACAAATGACAATACTGAGCTTAATTCCTTCCAAAGGGAACTACTGTAAATGTTTTGCAAGTAATGTCATGGTCCTCTTTGTGAACAAAAGAAAAACAAGTGAAGGGGTTTATTTGTTTTTTGTGTGTGTTTAAAAGCTCCTGTGATTCCTTTGAGTATTTAATGTAATTTCTTTATATATTTATATGATCTTGGAGGTCCTCTGCATCTTCTATATTTTCTGTGGGGTGAAATAAAGGCTAGTTTGATGCATGTTACCTTGAATGCTTATATAAAATTTGTGGATTCTCTCCCCCTATCTTCCCCTGCCCGTTTTACCAACACCTGAGGAAATGAAGACACAAACCATGTTTGAAGATCTTCACAAAGTAAGTTGGAGAGAAAGTCAATGAGCTAAAAAAAAGAATATGTCCCTTTTTAGGTCAGCCTCTCAGAGAAGACCTGGTTTGTGTAAGTTCAGAGCCTTAGATCATGGATTATATGATCTCACTTTCCCTCACCTCCTTTCCCCTTCTTTCTCCTCCTCCTCCTTTTCTCATTTTGTCTCTGTCTCTGTATAACCCCTTATCAAATATTGTTTTAATTGCAAAATATAACCACTAACTAAACTAGAAGAGAAAATGTCTTCTTAATATAGAAGAAAGTCTTAGGTCCCATCATCTCTCAGCAGGATATTTAAATGAAGCTGGAAGATTAGTACCATCTTAAATTAGCACCCCTTTCACATAACCCCCCCCATAAATCTCAGGGACTACAATATTTTGAGGAATTTTCAGGCTGTTATGATCATTTAATTTCACCATATTCAGCAATAACTACTTAAATTGTTCTAATTACTTTAGACAAATTACCCACTTCAGTGGACTCCAAGTGCCTAAAGGACCTTAAACCTCTTAAAACTCTAGTTCATAATGACTCCCATCCTTGATATCTCAAACTCTAATTGCTCTTCACTCTGGAAGCAATCACAAGAGCAATCCAATACAATGATAAACAAGGCCACTTTGTTCTTGTGCTTATCATTTCTGCAAATTGACTGCCAAATATAAAAAAGAAAGTCACATATTAAAACTACATTCAAAAATATGGTAAGGAGGTGGGATACACAACCAGTATCAGGGATCTGTCTCATCTTAAGAATTTGGTTTTAAGGGACCAAAAGAACCTAAGGGATAAGAACTCTTATGGAAAAAGAGGAAGATGAATTCTCTGGAATTCAACTCCCAAAAGAAGCTTCATGGGACAAGACCCTTCCATCTGAAATAGACACAGAAGGTTCCTGGGCAAATCAGAAGAGTCCCTTCTCAAAAGGGCAGTGCCAGTAAAACAAGAAAAGGCCCTTTAAATTTCTGATGGTTTCGCTTGGGGATGGGGCTAGTTGGATGTTATCCACAGTCTGGGAAAATAGTTTGAAAAAGTGGAACTGCTATCCTACTGAGCTGTCCAAGGTTCTGGATTCTTTTTGACTCCTTTCTGACCACTCAGTCCTGGTTTTATTTTTTATATATTTTTATCCATTTATCAGTATAAATGTTAGATCAGTTTCTAATCCTGTGAATGATATTCAGTCCTATAGATATGAACTGGCACCGCCTATATCACCATAACATGCTGAATTATGCAGCTTGTTCTAGATTTATAACCAGGGAATAGAGTAGAATTAACCAATCTGAGGAAGAACTGAATGACCCCTTTCCCCTGGGGAAAGAACTAGTCTTGGTAGAGATATCTGGAATTTAATTGGTCCTGATAAGCAAAAGTATACAGAATAAAATGTATGAACTGTAGGAAAGATACTATCACTAACTATGGTCAAACAAAATGGATGTCTAACCTTGACTAACCCTGGAAGGGAAGGAATGTCACTTCCATAAATCGGTATAGTGGGCACTACAGGCATTGAATGTATACCCTATCAGTCAAAATTACTTCTAACTGGGGTGGGGAAAGCTTACTGACGCCTCCAGATTGCAATCACCAATGTTCCAGCCAAAAGCACTAAATCTAATCTATATGAAATCACTGTGCTTTCCAGAGAATTTTACTGCCAGTACTTAGATCTAGTCTAGATAATTTGAATAATAGAAGAAGGGTTAGTCCATTTAAATGTGGATTTAAGCACCACACCATAATACTCCCCCCTTTGATCCCCAACTCTAGGACACTCATTACCTAGGATTTTGTATGTAAAGTGCTATTTACATAGCCCATGTAGTCTCATAAAGACCCAAGTTCTTCAACTATGCCAAGGTGACTTAAGTTCATTGCATGGATCAGAATTCTAAAGTCTTACAAAGTTGCTTTCCTTAATAAAGTTGTCATTGTATACATTTTTATCAGTTCATACAGTTCTCAGTGCCCACTGAAATCTATTTTGTTATTTCTTGTGGCACAATAATATTCCTTTACATTCTTTAATATAATTTCTTTTAGGAGAATGTCCCAATGGTTGGTAATCCTTTGGTTTTCAGTTTGGAACAACTATGAAAAGAGTTTCTATAAATATGAATTTTACATATGGGTTTCTTCTTTCTATGATCCCTTTGGGATACAGGCCTAGTAGTGCTATCAGTGGGCCAAAGGGTACGCACACTTTGGGGGCTTAGTTTCAAATTGCTTTCCAGAACGACTGGACCAATTCACAGCTCCATCAACAGTATATTGAGTGTGTTCATTTTCCTGCAGCCCTTCCAACATTTGTCATTTTGGCCAATCTGACAGATGTGAGATAGAATTTCAGAGTTTCTTAAATTCAACCATTTCTCTAATTATTAGTGATTTCAAGCACTTTTTCACATGGCTAAAGATAAATCTTATTCCTTCCTTTGAAAATTGAATATTCAATGATCTTGTGATCAAAAATGTCATCTATACCCAGAGGGAGGACTGTGGGAACTGAGTGTGATTCACAACATAGCATTCTCACTCTTTTTGTTGTTGTTTGCTTGCATTTTATTTTTTTCATCATTTCCTTTTATGTTTTGATTTGATTTTTCTTATACAGCAAGATAATAGTATAAATATGTATGCATATATTGGACTTAACATATATTTCTATCATGTTTAACATATATTGGGCTATTTGCTATCTAGGGGAGGGAGTGGGAAAAGGGGGGAAAAACTGGAACACAAGGTTTTGCAAGGGCTAATGTTGTGGAATCATCTATGCATATGTTTTAGAAAATAAAAAGCTCTAATAAAAACTTATTAAAAATTAATGATGACGCATCATAATACAACTAGTCATTATTTTCTATTTGGAGATGTAATACTACCATGTGATTAAGGTAATTTTTTACTATTAAGAAAAGAAATAAAACCATACTAACACCACAAATTCCTGAAGCATTATCTTGTATGAGTAGTTAATGAATATCAATATATATGTGGCTTTCTTTTTCACTTTCAAAAAATCTTTTTTATATTATTTGAATTTCTCTTTAAAATGTTTCTGGTGTCTTAGTTTTTATTCTTATGATTGTAGCAATATTTGGAATATGTTACTAGTGAATTGAAAGTTATTCTGGACAAATCTAAGTCTTATTAAATTTCTGAATAAGTGGTAAAATTGCATATTCAGCTCTTAGTCTCATAAATTTGAGTAAGGTACTTATATATCTATTGGCTATGAGGCCTTTATCAGAATAACTTGTTGCAATTTTTTTTGCAGTTGCCTGTTTCCTTTCTAATTTTAACTGACTGACCTCTATTTTCTAAGCAGTATAAAATCATTTTGGTGATTCCTGCTTTGTAGTATAGTTTGAGATGTGGTATTGCTAGGACACCTTTTTCTACTTTTTTCCATTACTTCCCTTGAGATTCTCAAACTTTTCTTCCATCAGATAAATGTTATTAATTTTTTCTAGCTATATAAAATATTCCTTTGATAGACTGATTGGGATTCTACTATATAGGTAGATTACTTTACTATACTGGATCATTCTGTATTTTGTCATCAATTTATTACTATCTCCAAAATAATCACTGTTCCTTATGGTGGATTCCTTGAAAATGATGACTCGGTTCATATCATACCAGTGGACATTCTATGCTCCTGCCACCATTACCACTTTCCTTTTCCTTCACAATTGGTTCCCTGACAAGATTATTTCTACTCAAATCCTAATTAATATTCTCTTTCAAGCTAACTCTATTTTTATCCTGGGAAATCAATCCCATTGTTTGTTCATCATCCACAGAGAAATGGTCAGACTAAAGGAAACTAATGGTACCTTAGAATAATGCATGAATATGATATACCAATTGGGCCAAAATTCTCTACACAAAATCTTTTCTTTTTGCTTCTTACATGAAGACTTTCTTCTCTAGTATTTCACTCTGATATCCACAATTCAGCTGCTCGGTCCAACCTCTAAACCTTCCTGAATGGTTATTTACTGCCCTTTGATCCTTCTCTATCAATTATATACCAAGGGCATACCAACCACTAGAAAGCTTCCAGAAACTCTACATGCAGGGGTCTTGGTTTGATTCTCCACGAAATGTCTGCATTTGATTTAACCATAAAAACAATCATTTTATCAGGACAGTTGTCATTACAGAAGTGTTGAAACTTTATAATGTTTAAGCTGCAACTATTATACTTTTGAAAGTATAGCCAATCTTTTACGATTACATTCTTCATCCTGCCAAATTTGGCTATGAGCCATACCTACAGCCTATGCCATATTTCTCAGGCTACAGAAACAAAAAGGGCAGATTGGAGGTCCACAATATTCTGGACCAGGAAGCAATTATTTATAAATATCTTATAATCAAGAAAGCCTGTGGTTTTCAGGGCCATATTTGGGACACTGGCCTGGCTAAGTGCATGCCCCTTACCTTGTCTGGTATTGCATCATTGCTCCATGTTGAAAAACAGTCTCCCTTTCTACTTCCTGGAGGAGGAATGAGAGTGTTCTCATATTCTCTATTGTCCTAAAATTATCTTCAGTTGATGGCTTGTTGTCACATTCAATTCATTTCAATTCAACAAACATTTTATTTAATGAATACTATTCACAAGTCACTGCTCTAGGCATAAGTCAGCCCCTGACTTTAAGGAGTTTACAATATACTGAGATGAGAGAGCATATTAATAGATAAGTAAATAATAAATAATCTGAAGAAGAAGAGAGGACTAAGATTGGAGGGATAGAAGCAGAGTGAGCTCTTCCTGTCTCAGCTCAGGACTTAATGGTGAGGTCTTTCTAGAGTGCCTGCCTCGATAAATCTGCCTAGTCTGTAGAGCATAAAGCAAGGCTTTTTAACTTTTTGCACTTGCAACCTCTTTTTGCCTGAGAAATTTTTACACAACCCCAGTATATAGGTGTACAAAATGGCTATACAAATCAAACATTTACTGATAATAAATCATAATTTTTGATTTCCCATATTCATAGCTTTGGCATAGGTCATCTCTAATTGCCCTGGCTCAGTGCCCACTGAGTCCTGGTATTAACAAGACTTCCAAGCAAAGATAACTACATAAAGATATTTCTGTGTGCATGTGTGTGTGTGTGTGTGTGTGTGTGTGTCTTCATGAAGAATTTATTTTTCTCAAAGTTTGTGTAGATATTTTTCTTAATTTATCTGACTATAATTTAGTAAGTTTAGGTCAAGTCAATGAATTTCTTTGAAGGAGTTGATATCGGAGATCTATTTACCTTGTTTTTTGAGTGGTCGTCGTGTAGATATGAGCCAAATAGATATAAATCCTTCAGTTTACTATGTTTTGTGACGAATTATCAATATGTGTTTTCTTTGGAATATCGTGTTCTATATGGATATGCAAAGAACATGGCAGAGGGAGTAGTAGGAAATGGAGAGAAAGTTTCTTATAAAAGTTATTTGGTCAATCCTCTAAACTGAGACCAAAACTTGACATTTTTTCTGAGAAAATGTAGACTATTTTTCTAGATCTCTACTTCTATTGAACACAATACTTTAAGTGACATAATATCTGCCCTACTAGTATGAGAAACTGAGTATTTCAAGAACAGCAAATTTTTTATTACTCTTCATTAATTAAAGATTTAGTGTTCATGATTATGGTGTGATTAACTATTATAGACTTAGCTCCTCTCAGCAATATAATGAACTAAGAGAATTTCAAGACATGATAAAAAAAAATACCATCCACATTTATGGAGACTGAATATGGTTGAAAGCACACTATTTTCACCTTTTTTGTGTTTTATTTTTCTTTCTCCTGTTTTTTTCCTTTTGTTCTGATTTTCCTTTTACAAGAGCACTAATATAGAAATACGTTTAAAATGATGCACATTTATAACCTCTATCAGATTGTTTGCTGCCTTAGGGAGGAGGAAAATACGGAGGAAGAGAGAAAAAAATTGGAACTTGAAATGTTACAGAAAGGAATGTTGAAAACTATCTTTACATGTAATTGAAAAAATAAAATACTATTGAAATTTTTTAAAAAATAAAATCTAGTGCTCACAAATACAGTACTTTCTATTATTTTTTACTCTTTATCATGCTTTCATGTCTCCTTCATTACTCTGTTTTTCCTTTCCTATAGTTTAAGATTTCCCCCTTCTTGATGACGCCTTAATTTTCCTTCTTGTCTGCCACTTTTAAGCTTTGCCTTCTTGTGATTGTAGGGGCAGAACTGATGTAGGGATAAGATTCTGACAGTTGGAGAGTCTTGGGTTCACAATCTGCCTCAGATACTTCCTGTAGTATCTGAAGGCTTTTAGACTAGATGACCTGTGAGGTCCTCTACAGCTTTTAAGTCCTATAAAATGCTCTGCTTAGACATTTTAGTCTCTGCTTTCATTTCTGTTTCCACCATTTCAGGACTTGAGTAGATTTTTCCTGAAGCTACAGCCTTCAGAATATAATTCTGCCAATAATTGACAATGATTAATAGAAACATACTCTAGACAGCTTGAATATAACAAAATAGTTTACAAATAAACTGTACGAACTATACATATGAACACATATATCCATATCCATATATATATGCACTATATATCTACATGTGCAATTTGCCAAGTTACAGCTATATAAGTAGGTATTAAATATATCCTTGAACACATCTTGCTTGCACAGTTTTTTGCATATTGTATCCCCAATTAGGCTGGATCCTTCAGAGCATTTCTTTGTATGCCCAGCGCTTGGCTCAGTGCCTAACTTATAGCAGGTATTTAATAAATGCTTGTTAACTTGATTTCAGTTGAAGGAATATCTCAGAAGTTGCTACTTCTAGCTAGTCTAGTACCTTAAAACCAGTCTACTTATGGTCTTGTCTCTCTGGCTCAGTAAGGACCGTAGTCTCCTAGTTCCAGCCTGTTTCAGCTATAAAACCCAAGGCCAGTTCTCCTAATAACACAGATTGACAAGGCAGTATGGCCCAGTGGAAGGACCTAGATTAAAACCCTAAATCTCTTAAATTACTACTAGAATGACCCAAGTTATGTCACTTAACTCCTCTGAGACTCCATTTTCTCATCTGGAAAATGAGAAAGATGGACTAGATGACTTCTCAAGTCATCTTCTAACTCTTTATCTGTGACCCATGACATCCCCTGGCCAGCGAGGAAGCATTGAACTCTCTCTTGTTCAAGGAGGCCGCCTCCCTAGATCTGCTCCTCCTAAATCTCTAAGTAAATCTGTTTGCCAGTTCCTACAGAGTTTTCCTTAAATCTAAGATTACAACTGAGGCTTTTTGGCACAGTGTCTTTCTCTTTTTTGTGTTTTTCTCTTATTCTCACTTTTCTTTATTCTGTTGTACCCTCAATCCCAGACTTAATTGATACGGGTCTCTCTCCTCATCCAGTGAATGTTCTGTCTTGTGTGAAGGGTAGTTCAGAGTTGGAGAGAGAGGAAAGGAGGCTCTTCAAACTTTGGTTTTCTTAGAGAGTTTTTCAGGGCTCTGCAGTCATTTTGGGTGTTTCTGGCTTCCAGCTTCAAAAGAAAAGACCTCCCTACACGTTGCTGAAGGAAGAGACTCTGGGAATACAGAGAGGAACAAACAGTCCATCTATCTCTCTTTTGCTGCATTTGACACATCGGTGAACTTTGGATGAGACCTGAGACTGTTGTTTGAGCCAAGTTACCTGGCTCTCAATGAGAGAGCTCTTTCACTCTGTATTGTCTGATATATATTCTTCTGTGTAGTTTCTCTGGTTTCTTTTTTTGGCTACTGATATGGATAAAGGGGTTTTCTTTGATAATTGCTAAGGGTTCATTTTCACACTGGCATTTGGAGGGAAAGGTTTCAAACCTTGGATTTAGAGCTTGGGAATCCTTCCTTCTTCCTCAGTAATGACACAGCAATCAGATGTTCATAGCCTCTTTGAGATTGATTTCCAACTTACTTTGGGACTGACCTTTGATTTACAAGATCTGGTCAAAACCCCAAGGGGAGAGATCAGTATCTGGGCTAGGTTGGTCTTGTACCCAGCCCCCCCCCCCCACCGGATCTGAGCTGGCTTGGGTTTTCAGCCCCCATTCTAATGATCTGCTCAGATAACCCAATCCCCAACTATCTGCTCAGGTTTCCCCAAAACAGTTTCTTCCTTATCTGAAAAGCCCGCCAAGAATTTGGCCACTGCCCCAGGCTTTTTAAAGCAGATAAAACAGCCCAGGTAGAATTATCTTTTCAGAGAGTTGAAAGATGCCAGCAAGGATGCTTTGCATCAGAGACTCTCTGTCCTGCTGCATTTGGCATATATCTTCCTCTATCTAATGCCTTTTACTAACCAGACCTTAACCTTGCTTCTAAACCTTGCAATAAACATCTTTTTACTCATCTTGGTTTTCGGCCTGTAAATTCATTTACTCGAGACTCGCCGCCACTAGACCTGATTTAATTTTGTATGCTTGCGCCGAATCCTAAGGGTTTGCAGGGGAGCTCCATGTGACTCCCTGTACCCCGAATCCTGCCACTAGACCTCAGTTAATCCTATTGAGGTATATACCTCACCATTAGGTATTTACCTCATCATTTGGTTCCCTGACAAAAGTCCTCCAAAACCAGACATAATTTGGGTACCGAACGGAACTCTGGAAAAGGTAAAAGATTTTTTCTTTTCCTATTTTGCAGTGGACATCCAAGCCACTTTAGGTTGGATCCTCGTTAGAGCTCTATGCTCAGACACAATTCTTTACGAATTGCTGTGATTGACAAAAGGTCTCCTTTTGTCTCGCTCTCTTGTCTCTACAGATAAGAGAGAGGCTGCAAGAATTTGGAAAACTAAAAGCTTTACCTGTCCACATTCTAGACACATCACTGACTATTAAAATTCTTCCTTAGCAGATGCTGGGTTTGGAGAAGGCTGCTGGAGACAAAAGACCTTCCTTTGCATCTCAAGGCATTTCTAATCCTTTTTTCTTTCCCCCGAAAGCTGGCCCTCAGGCTTCTGACTCCGGAGGAATCGTCTCTTTTTCTCCCTCCCCCCAACTGCATGGCAGGTCTGAGGCCCCCACCCCTCTTGGGAATCCCAGACCACCTCTCCCTTGATCTGTTCTGGGGAGAAATCTGTATTTGAGCCCCTCTCGAACCCAACTGCAAGGTCAGGCTGGCCACGAGGAGACGGTCAATGAATTGGGGTGTGCATGGAGATATGTCTGTGCCCAGGATGCTGCCCCCTCCCCCCCCCACAGGGGCAAGCCATCTCCCCTTCAGGTCTTGCCCTCCCAGCCAAATCTGGAGGACAAGGACGAGCTGTCCCACCCTCAAGTTCCAGCGTGAAATCAGCAGAGAGGCCCTCGCTTTTTGGGATGCAAGGCACCGGGTAAGATGGCATCTCCTTCTCCCACCCTCGCTCTAGTCTTACTTCCCCTCCCCTATGGAGTGGGGATTACAGAACTCAAGGCCTTTTTCAGACCTCTCCCATATGGCTTAGCAACCTGCCATTTAAATGCTCCCATCCTGCCCCCTTCTTGGGGTACAGTGGGGAGAATGGGGACTCAATCTTTTCAAGATCTCTAACTTTTTAAAATGGTACTGTTGAGGGCGGTAGCCCCTTGATATTCCTTGTTTGATCTCCAACTTCTTTTGGGACTTGGACCTTTGATACAAGATCTGGTCAAACTAGTTTGGGCTATCTGAGCTGGCTGGGGTTTTACAGGCCCCATTCTAATCTGCTCAGATAGACCAAATGCCAGCAGGAAATTCCTTTTTGGGAAGAGACTTCTGTCTGTACTCAAAAGATAACAAGAGAGTCCTTATCTTATTACATCACTCTCAGGCTGAATGATTGTGCTCTGGTATAAAAGAGAGAACTCAAAAATCTACTCTTGGCAAAAATGGGCCTTGTACCATGCAGCCATTTTGCCCACCGGCTCTCCGGTGTTTCCATTCTAATCAATAAAGACTATGTTTCCATACAGCATTAAGTAGCAAATTCCTTTGCTGCCGAACCCACCCTTGGTTACTTTGGGGAAGGAAGGAGAGAAAGAAAAGGAACTGACCCATCTCGGTTTATACCACAATTTACTCCTCATCATTTAATCCTCATCAGTACTTTGCCACCTGCTCCTGGAGAGATAAATAGCCTATCTCCTGGAACTCAGCTATTGGCATTATGTGCCCATGCTAACAATTTTTGTCTAATCCAGTCCTGGCCAGACCGGAAAAAAGAAATGTTAGCTGGGGAATAAAATTCCGAATCAAGGCAAATTAAACCTGTAGGAAAGAAGTCTGTCTTTCTGTTGTCTTTTTCTCAAGCTCTCTCTAGCTTTGTTCTCTGTTCTATACCTGGTCCCTGTTAGCTCAGGAGTCCAGGGCCTATAGAGAATATGAATGCTGCCTAGAGTTAGACGAGGAGCAATAGAGAACACCTTTCCCTACCCTGCCCTATTCAGTGGCCCTCTCGCAAGGTTTTCACTGAGGCAAGCCCAACATAGCACCTTTCTGTGGCCGGGACAATTCAAAAAACCCGGAACATAGTGCCCTTTGAATTGTGGGATCTTGGAGCTCTGAGGGTCGGTTGACCAAGGGATGCCAGGTACAAACAAATTCCTATTTTGGACAAATGGTTCTCCTGTACAGAGACAGGGGAGCATTTGTGGAATCTGACAGAGACGTCTGATCAGGTTGAGCTATTGAAATGGAACATTTTCCGGCTTGTGGCAAAAGATGGGTGGGCTTCCCTCCTCCATGCCTAGAGAGTCTCCTTTAAGAAGCAGAGATACTTTAGGTTTGAGAAAAGTATCTCAAGCTTCAACACCTGAACTCTGAATAGATTAGCTGAATTCCTAACTCTCTCTACCCAACTCTCTAGCAAGTCCATTCTTAAAAGCATTTCTTTTCTCTCTCAAACTCTGGGACTGATTTTATTTGTTAACCTGAGTTATAGAGTGTGGAATCTTAAAGGTTTTGAAGGACAAAGAAAAGAGGAATGCAGGTTTGCATTAAGGAATGAGAAGGTTTCGGAAAGGTATTTGTGAATGGGAAGGAAGAGGTGGGGGAGGGAGGAATGGGATTCCTTGTCTTCAATGGCAAGGATTCTACTCACTCCCCTCCACCCCCACTGATTTATTTTAAAAGTGGAACCTCTAGGAAAGTTGTTGAAGATTATATGTTGCAAGAAGGAAAGAGGAAAGTTTTTAATGGAATGATGGGGAAAAAATGTTTTTGAATGGGAGAAGGGTGGAATACTTTCCTATCTATCCTCCCCTCCCCCCCCCAGGTGTTTTCTGCTGCTTTTTGTTTGTTTGTTTTTTGTCCTGTTGCAGCCGGAGCAAAGGGAAAGACTCAAGTTTAGGTTAATTGATTGAATATTTGTTTCTTTATACAGAATGGGTTTTATTGTTTGAGGAATATGGTCATAAATGTGATCCATACTAAAAGTTTAATTGCTATTTTAAGAACTTCTTGAATTCTTGTATGTGGTATTTGGACATTATGTATAAGTTTAAAGATTATATTGGGTCATCCTGAGATTATTTAAAGATCCTCTAAAATAATAGTTTTTTTTTTCTTTGTCTTTTTGAAAAGGTTTCTGTTAAGCACAATATGCAATTTGGGATATTTTTCTATGTATTGGGTATTTTAAAAGCAAACTGGTTTGCATGAATAATGCTCACTTATGAAACATCTACTTGGATATGATAATTGTTTAAGTTGTGAAATTATTGGGACAAATTCTTTGCTGTTATCAATATAAGGTTATGATATATATTTGTTTAGAATTTATCAGAAATCTGATTAATGGAATCTATTATTGGGATAAAAATTTTCTTGAGCTTAAAGTTAATTAATGTTTTTTGGGAGTTTTAAAGCTCCACCCTCTGGCAGTTAGTGGGACAATTGATTGGAAGTTGAGTTTTAACTGCTCATGTTGTAGTTCTGTTGCATTTTTTCTCCTGTAACTGATTTTAACAGAGCAATGGTCAATAGAATTGTTAATGCAATTCAAGTATGTGATGCCTTGCTATTTTCAGCCTTATTATATGTAGTCATTGTATCCTAAATGCTTGGGCAAATAAGCATTTATCCTGGTCATCTGTCTACTACTGTTAGAAAACACAAATGTTTTGTTTTAAGGTTTTTAGTCATTTTTTCACAGGAAGCTGCTGGCCAATCTGTTTTGGCCTCTTCACATTTTTGCAGCACTGTTAGCCAAAGCTAATCTCCCACACTGTCTTAGGATAATAGCAATAATTACACAGTTTTAACAACTCCCATCCCAAATTTTAAATACACACTGCAGCAGTTTTAGAAGAGACCACGGAATAGACTCTGCTTCTAGTGAACTTTGGAGGACTTTGGGAATGGTTGATGAATGACTGTTAAACCTTGTCTGGGTTATTTATTACTGTGTATTTAAAATTTGGGATGGGAGTTGTTAAAACTGTGTAATTATTGCTGTTATCCTAAGACAGTGTGGGAGATTAGCTTTGGCTTTCTCAGTATTTTCTCCTACTCCTCTTTAATAGATGGGCCATTAGCATTCTATCAGCAGCCCACAGAGGGGACCTGATATATTTCCCCATTTCCAAGTGTCACCATCTCCCCCTGGATGACACCCCACTTTTAATCTGTTCCCGAGATTGGTTTTCTCTAGGCTTCAAGTTTTGGATTCTCAGCTGGCCTTCAGACTGGAGTACCCTGACTGGGGACAACTGACCGGGACACCCCCTTGATGCCCTGCTGCCATCCCCCACACCTCACGCCTCACCTCCTGGCATGAACCCCAAATCTCTATGACCCTTGTCAGCTCGAAGCAGTTAAGAGGAGATCAACGTCCCTTTTCCCACATGCACCTGGAGGTGACTGCTTGAGGGGAAAACAAGACAAGGGGAGCCTGCTACTCTGAAGATCCTTGGAGAAAATCTGCCAACCATGCCTCAAATAAGAGACATTGCCCCCAAGTTTTTTTCTTAAAAGAATTTAAGAGTTAACTGCTTGAGGGGGGGAAATGATGAGGGCCACAGCTCCTTTGAGATTGATTTCCAACTTCCTTTGGGACTGAGCTTTGATTTACAAGATCTGGTCAAAATCCCAAGAGGAGAGATCAGTATCTGAACCAGTTTGGGTTTGTACCCAGCCCCTCACACACACCGGATCTGAGCTGGCTTGGGTTTTCAACCCCCATTCTAATGATCTGCTCAGATAACCCAACCCCCAACTATCTGCTCAGGTTTCCCCAAAACAGTTTCTTCCTTATCTGAAAAGCCCGCCAAGAATTTGGCCACTGCCCCAGGCTTTTTGAAGCAGATAAAACAGCCCAGGTAGAATCATCCTTTGGTCAGAGAGTTGAAAGATGCCAGCAAGGATGCTTTGCATCAGAGACTCTTTGTCCGGCCGCTTTTGGCATATATCTTCCTCTATCTAATGCCTTTTACTAACCAGACTTTAACTTGGTTCCAAACCCAGCACCTCATCATGTTACCTCTTCAATGTGAGCTTGAAGCTGACCTCATCCCTCAGACTAACAATATTTAAAGACTAGATAGATATAAGGCTAACTCAATACCCCCTCTCCCTGAGGAGAGCAGAATACTTCCATTCTAAACTTCCTGCTTCTCTCCTGGCAAGAAACAGACTCAGAAAAGGTGGGGAAGAGTAGAGGCTAGAGATGCTTCTATTCTTACTCCTTTCAAGCCATATAAACCCCCATGCCACAAGTGGAAGGAGAGCACCTTGCAACATGGGCGATCTCACTAACACTCTTAATGCAAATGTTATTAAGTGCCTACTATGTGCTCAGTTCTGTATCAAGGCTTTTTTTTCCCTGAGGCATACCCATAAAGAAGATGGACTTCCTGCACTCAAGAAGTATGCAATCCATTAAGAGAAATAATACACACAAAATGAAAAACTGAAGAGCATTTTCCAATAGAATTATACATCAGCAAGTTCACATAGCAAGAATAAATAAATGTAGCACAAACTAAGTGCATAAACGTCAAGAGGATATGGAGTTAGAGGAGTGAATGGTCGGGTGAATTAACTATGGACAATTTCCCAAAGATAAATTCCGAGCCAAGTTTTAATGCAGAGCGAATAATGGAGAAAAGGGAAGGGTCTGTTCAGGTGAAGGGAGTAATAGCATGAGTAAGTCAAATATATAGAATAGCAGATGATCCACGTGCATATAGTATGTAACCTTTGGCTTGGGAGGAGGGGTTAAGGAGAGCAGTGATAATAAATGGTACCTTGTTGATCAGATACAGAACTTCTGGTGTGTGCTCAGTAACTAGGGCTTCCTCCAAAAGGTTCGGCTGGCTGGAACCCAGGATGACGTACTCTTATTGAAACTTGTTTCCATACTTTATAAAGTTGAAGAGGCAGAACCAGTTTTTTTTTCCTTTCCTTATTCAAAAAACAAACCAGAAAGGAAATGAGCACACTTGGTGTTTTAGGAAGGGAAATATATGTCCACACAAGTCCCTTCCCACCATGACCTGGAAATGGGTACCTTAGAGGCAGAGATACATTGCAGTTGTATATGCTTGCAAGCAGCCTAAGAAGAGAGATTGTGAAAGTAGATTTCTCAAGAAAAGAGATGGCAGTAGCTGAGACATTGATCAATTCATTGTAAAAGCATAAGGCAGAGGTGTACTTGAACATAGTTACTTGGTATAAGAGAGTAGTTCCCATGGTCCTAAACTTCAAACTCCTGTGTTGATTCTCAAGTCCCTAGGCAATGTGATAGTGGAATCTAGCTTTTCTGCTAGAGAAGGGTGATTTGTTGGATAACATCAGCTTTGAGGGGTGTTTTATAGATAACAAGCTAAATTTGAGAGTTTGAAGACTGGACCTTCTAGAGAAAAAAAGGGATTTCCATGTCCCTTATGGTGATATGGTCCTTGGAGAAAGAAGAAAATTACTCACCTAATCCCTGATAGGCATTCTACCAGGACGATTGAGTTAGTGAATTATATGTGGGTCTATTAATTGTTTGAGGACTTAAATGGTACGGTGCTTAGAGGGCTGGGCTTAGAGTCAGGAAGATGAATTCAAATCTCTCCTCACACTTACTAGCTGTGTGACTCTGGACAAATCACTTAACCCTGTCTCACTTTCATCATTTGCATAATGAGCTGGAGAAGGAAATGGCAAAGCAGTCAGTATCTTTCCCAAGAAAACCCCAAGTGGGTCACAAAGAGTCGAGTATCACTGAAAATAACCCAATAGAAATTGTTCAGCATCTGTAAAATTATTTGCTTTTTGGATGTTACACAGGGTGACACTATGAGCCTGAGAGGGACTGTGTATCACCATGCAGAGATGAGGGACTAGAAAAGGTGAAGGTGAAATGTTTGAGATAGGAGCAATTCTAGTTCCGTTTCCTTCCAAAAGGAGCTATGTAAATCATTTAAGTTCCTCTTGTGTTCTTCTATACCTAATTATGAGCTCCTTAGAGTCCTCTGTATCTTTTGCATGTTCTGTGAGATGAAATAAACGCTCTCTGGCTCATATGGATCGCTACCTAAATGTCTGACACCCTCTTATCCACACCTGAGGAAACCTAGATCTCAGCCAAATACAAACTATAATTATAGGCTTGTCTGGAGTAATCCTAACAAGCCAAAGAGAGAAAACAAACTTCTTTGTCTCCCCTCACTGACTCAATCTCTGTGATCTCAGAACCACTAAAAGTCTTTTAAATATAAGTTAATTCAATATTGATTCCTTTTCTAATCCAAAAGTTTGTCATTTTTTCAAAGAGCAATATGATATTTACTTTTGCTTCTAAGTAAGATAAATGTAACCTTCTCCAGGAGACCTTGGTGGCAGTTTGGCTAAGCTGACACCAAATAAACTTGATTATGGACTTGAGGTTTGAACACCCAGAATTTCTATGGGCATTATTAACTAATATTGCCTTACTTTTTATTCAGTTGTGCATTTAAAAAAATAAGTATGGCACGTAAGTGTTATTTTTTAAAAAGTATGGACTTATAATTCCTAATCTCATTCCCAGAGTGTGGCTACTACTGGTCCCCTCAGGATTCTTGCTGTATCTTGAGATAGTTGGGGGATAGTTTTCTAGTATAATAATTTATGAGCTCCCACTGCTATTCTTTCTCCAATGATGACTAGTTCACATCAATTAGTCAATCAGACTTAATAAGCTTTTTGAAAGGGATATTTACTAATCAGATATGGTAAGGATAACAGATAGAGAACATTCCCAACTATTCTATTACACATTTTCCTAACAGTAGATACAGAATCTAGAGGAAAGTGAGCTCAAACTTAGAAAGTATATGTAGCAAAGAGGTAATTCACATCTGCTGCTTGCTAGAAGTCTTTTTCTTTTCCTTTTGAGATGAATTACTCTTAGGTATAGTGTAGCTTTTCAGGTTCTTTATATAGAGTTTTAAAGCTGCTTTTCTTCGGAGCCTAGTTTGCCCTTGCCTCCCAGTATAAAGACAGCATCACCTTTCTGGGGACACTAATAAGGACTAGGATTCCAGACTTTCTGCAGTTTACAAGGTTCCTCTCTAATTAAGGTGGGAGACTGAAATGAGGGATTCTTCCTCAGGAATTTGTTGGTTTTATACAAGAACCCACAGGGCATGGCCAAGTCCCCTCAACTATTTTAAGTATTTTTCTTGTGCAAGTGTTAATCCATTTCATCCAAGAATTTGTAAACTAAGTAAGGACTTTTTTGCTCGGTCTAAAGCACTGATTGACTCAATTGAAGTATCCTTACCAGGTTAAAGAAATTATGGACTAGGGTGACTGAGTCATTGATATGATGCTACACATCTTAACATAAGAATAGAATGCTATTAAAATTATGAAGTGAAAAAACATTAGAACTGTGTGAGATGTAAAGTGGCTCAAGACACAATAACTACCTTTAAAAAATTTACAATTTATTTAAAGAGAAAAGTATACACAAGCTAAGGAACTGAGTTAATTTTTTTTCTATTTTTACTATTTACTATATATTTACTATTTTTTTCAGCAGCTTTTGAAAAAAAAGTACTTAAAGATGATGAGATAGTGACGGTATTCCTGCTACTTTGAAGTTTCTCTCCCAACCTACCATTTATTATCCTAAATGACTGAAAATGTTACTGCTAATGGACAAACATTAGTTAATCCTTTAGTGAGTGATACATAATTCATGAATATCAGAGAAACAGCATGGTAGAACTTTTAGAGTGTTAAACTTAGAATCAAGAAGACATTCATTTCTCTGACAGTTAATAACTCTTGACACTGAGCAAGCAAACATTTAACTTCTTACCACCTCAGGCAACTCTTTAGGACTTACTTACCATTATAAATAGATTGTATTCTATGTTAGTAATAGAAATATATCTGTATATGAACATCAATTTTAAATAATAAGGCACAGAGAAGGCAGAACCAAAAAATACCAAAAATAAGGCAGGAACTCATCTGAACTCCCAAATTTACCTCCAAGTATCTATTACATAATATCTCAAAATGAATTCTGGAGCAGCAGAACCAACAAAAAGATAAGGTGAAACAATTTTTCAGCCCAAGACAACTCAGAAGATAGGTGGGAAATGTCTGTCTACTTAGGTAAAAGAGGAGCACAATTCAGGCAGGCAGTATTTGGGGAAGCTAGCAGTAAGCCATGTCCCAACACACCAGTGCAAAGTCCTGTACTGTTGGTACATCAGGCCCTCCCTTTAACTCCTTTTCTTTCAAAAGCTGCTCAAAATATAGCAATTAATTCAATTCCTTAGCTTAGTGTATTCTTTTTCTTTTTAATAGACTAGAAACTTCTAAAGGACAGCTACTGTGTTTTATACCACTTTATATCTCATACAGAGTTTTATGTTTGAACTAACCAAAAAAGAAACAGATCCAACAGATCTATCTCAGAAACTCCCTCTGTCCCAGAAGCAAAGTCCCACTTTAACATAAAATTAAAAGTCACAAAATAGGGTGGGAAAATAAGCAACACACACACAAAAAAACCTGACCATACAAAGTTACTATAGTGATAGGAAAGATCAAAACATAAACCCAGAAGAGAACAACAATATCAAAATGGCTACATGTGAAGCCTCAAAGAAAAATGTGAATTGGTCGTCAGGCCAAAAAAACTCTTAGAAGAGTTTTAAAAGGATTTAAAAGACCAAATAAGAGAGTAAGAAGAAAAATTAGAAAAAGGAATTAGAGTTATACCAAAAAAAAAAAAAAAAAAAAAAAAAAAAAAAAAAAAAAAGGAGAATCAATGGCTTGGTAAAGGAAGCACAAGAAATGGTAAAATATATACAAAAATTCACTGAAGAAAATGACTCCTTAAAAAGTAAAATTGGCAAAATGGAAAAGGAATTACAAAAGCTCACTGAAGAAAATCTTTCCTTAAAAATCAAAATTGGGCAAGTGAAAGCTAATCAAAAATAAAAAATAAAACGAATGAAAAAATATAATAAAATGTGACAACTTACTGGAAAAACAACTGACCTGGAAAACAGATGTAAGAGAAACAATTTAAGAATTACTGACTACTTGAACGTCATGATCAAAAAAGACCCTGAATATCATATTTTAAGAAATCATCAAGGAAAACTGCCCTAATATCCTAGAATCAATGAGTAAAAGAGAAATTGAAAGACCGATAATCTCTGGAAGAGATCCAAAAATGAAAATCCCTAGGAATATTATAACCAAATTCTAGAGTTCCCAGATCAAGAAGAAAATAATGTAAGCAGTGAAAAAGAAACAATCAAACATCATGGAGCTTACATTCAAGATTAAACAGAATTTAGTACCTACCACATTAAAGAATAAGAATTACTGAAATATGATATTCCAGAAGGCAAAAGAACTAGGATTACAACCAAGAATCACTACCTAGGAAAACTGAGTATAATCCTTCATGGATATTCAATGAAACAGAGACCTTTTAAACATTTATGATGAAAAGACCAAAGCTGAATAGAAAATCCTATTTTCAAATACAAAACTCAAGAGAAGCATAAAAAGTTAAAAAGGAAAGAGAGAACATAAGAGATTCAATAAAGTTAAATTGTTTACATTTCTACAAGGGAAGATAATACTTGTAACTCTTAAGAATTTTGCTACTATTAGGATAATTAGAAATATGCATAGACAGAAGGCATGGGAATAAATTGACTTTGATGGGATGATATCCAAAAAAGAAAACAATGAAATTAAATGATAAGAAAGGATTGCACTGGAAGAAGAGAGAAGGAAGAGCTAGAATGGGTAAATTATCTTACATGAAGATGCATAAAAGAGCTTTTATAATGGAAGGGAAAAGGGGTGTGGGTGAGCATCAAATGAACCTTACTCTCAGAATTGGATCAAAGAGGAAATAACATACATGGTCAGTTGGGTGCAGAAATCTATCTTATGCTAAAAAAAAGAATAGGAAGAGGGGAATAAAAAAAGGGAAGGGAGAATGGGTTGGGGGTGGTAGTCAAGAAGCAAAACCCTGGTGAAGAGGGACAGGGTAAAAGGAGAGAGAAGAAATAATAAGGCATAATTGTATGGTTAAGAAATAATAGAAGTAGATAGATTACACTAGAAAATAGCAGTTAGTAATTGGGATAAGATCTCTTAGAGAAAAGATTTCAAGATGTAGTTGAAATCAATATCCCATTCTACAAGTGGTGTCTGCATTAGCAAATGGAAGGATGGCTTTTATATATGTGTAGCGAAGAAAGGACCACTGTTATGCATTGATCTTTTTAGCTACACTCACAGATAAAAGGCAGAAATTACCACCATCAGTTATTTCAATTCAAAGGATAGTGACACCACGAACAAAAAGATAATAATCACAGAACAATCTGACTATTGCATAGAGCAAATCATCTTTTTAAACCATAATGATGTGCTTGCTAATGCAATATATTCTGCAATTGCTTATTCTTTGAACGTGGTAACAAATTGATAGTAACCCTCAGCGGTCTTACTGAGGGTACACAAATTCACAAATATGTTATCTATAACCTGGTGTTTCTGCCTACAATTATAAGCTCCTTCTTTCTTCCCCACATACCTCAACTACTGAAATTCTTTTCTCATGGGACAAAGCAATGTCCCTGAGGTTTGATGGCTCAGAATGATTAGGGCTCAGTCATAGATGTGTCTTCCTGATCACCTGAGTACAAAAACACCCAGAACAGGGGGGGCTGGAGTTCTCAGACTACCAAGTGTCAGCAGGAACAATAGGGGTACAGAAAAGATGCATTCACCTTAGTCAGCTGTCTCTTCAGTGAATAATCCCTTCCTGCTCTCAACCTCTTTCCACTGCTATGGCTTAGCTCCTTTTGGTAACTGTTATATGGACAAGTGTCTTATTTCAATCCAGTTTTGAGCTTGAAGTACCCAGCTACCTTGTCAGACCTGGACTGGTTTGGTCAGTTCAGCTCTGGGACTTCTTGCTAGAAGCATATGGATTTTTGGCCAGATTTATGTCCAGAGAAGAACAAAGGGGAGATGGAACACTCAGCTTTGAAGTGTGTAGTGGTATACTCCTCCAGGAGTCCTTCTTCTCTCTTGACTAAGGTCTTTGTTTCGACTCTGACTTCAGTCCACAGCTACTTCACGTGCCTGAATTTTGGAGTGACCATTAAAAGAGAGGTCAAACATGTATTCTGGAGTGAGAATAATAACAGACAGGTTCTCAATTTGCATCTGTGGAGCCCCATGATCTCTAGAAGTGGAGGAAATTGTCCAAGTTGAAGACACAGAATGGTTTAAATAAATCCAAAAGCAGCCAGAGACTGGGGAGAAGAGACGGAAATGTTGCCAGATTGCTATGGGAAGGGGAAGAAAGATTAGCACAGTAGAGAGCCACAATGTGAAGGAAAGCCTCAGACCCATTTCCTCACTGGTCCTAGCAGTCATTTGGACCACATAGGTCCTGAGGGAAGCTAGAACCTACCAGAAGACAAGACTATTCAAATTTCTAACAACATCAAGTTATTTTTTTGTATGGGGGGGGGGGAATCCATGCAGCCTAGAACTATAAACTGGGAGGATTATACCCCCTAGGGAGGCAAGGACCACCTGAAGGGAAGAGGAAGTGAGTTATCTAGGAATATCAAGTTCAATCAGGATACTACTATAAATCTGGATGACTATATAATTCCCTGGAGAAGATATAGGTCCATTTGAAAGGGAGCCTTGACAGTTTTAGGGCTCAGAAGTATGTGTGAGTTCTTTGTGGTTTTTGTTAGGTTAAAAAAAAAAAAAAAGAAAAAAAATAACTTGTCCTATATTTGCTATTGTTAGCCTGAGTGTTTATGTGAGAGCTGAGGGCTCTTTTAGACACAAGCTCATTCTGATGTTACTAGGAAAAACCCTAGGGTTAACCCTTAAGAGTTACTGTCAAGAAATCTTAGAAATTGAAGATACTACATGTAAACACAAAACTGTGGTCCTAGGCCATGGACTGCATAATCTTTTCAGTCTGAAAAAATAATGGCTGAAAGAAGATATAACTTTATGATGGGAATGCAACTATTTCTATGGTGGAAATAACTACTTTCACCAAATCCTAGAACATTAAAACTAGTAGACTTGAGGTTTAAAAATGGTCATTAATTTTTTTTTTTTTACTGTATTCAACTAGTATTGTATGGATTTCATTACACAAGAAATAATACAAAGTCAAATAGAAATAAATTCTGAGAATGTTAAACGTAAGTTAAATAAATAACAAGTTATTTTTTATCTCCATGTCCCAAAGACATCTTAAATTTAGCATGTCCAAAAATAAACTTAATCTTCCTTCTAAATCCAACCCTTTGCTTAACTTCCCTGTTTCTGTGGAGAGCACCACCATCTTTTTAGTCACCTTAGCTCTGAAGCTCTGAGTTACTTCTCATTTGTCTCTATCCCTTACTCTCAATATTGAATCAGTTAAGTGGGAAGCCTTATATATGGGGCATGAGCCTGATGAACCCATTCATACTCGATGGTACTTCCCCCGAATTGCTTTATTTCTTCTGTCTCTCCTAATTTGTTCCATGTAGTAGCACTGCTCTTCACCCCTCTTCATCCCATTAGAACATAAAGAGAAATCCTGTTTTATTTTTGTTTTTCTTGTATCTACTTTCAGATGACTCGTGCTTAAAGCTTGCTAATCTGAATTATTATTATGGAAATTTAATCATTTTTATAGCCCATGGTTAACTTTTTGCTCTGACATTATATGCATGGTTCTTCTAATAAAATCTTCAGGTAATTTGTGCAAGCTTCATCATCTCTTTTACAGATGAGAAAACTAAAGTTCAGAGAGGTTAAGTCATCTGTTAACAATCACATGACTCATTTATGTCAGAGTGTACTAGTATTCCTATCACAATACCGAGCTGGGTGGACACTAGCATATCTTAGTAGGGTATTTCTTATGCTCTCATGTTCTAAGCATACTCACCAAAATACTTCACTGTGTATTAATGCATACGTTAGACACTGTCATTTACTCCCATGGGCGCTGAGTTAAAAATATAGCTGTTAACTCCTTCTGTTTCCCAGGCAGCTGCTGACTTACTCTGCAAGGAAAAAAAAAAAAAAAAGAAAAGCCTTCCTCCTTCAGAAACACTGGGGTGAGGGGAAGAAGAGAAACAGATCTAGAAAGGGGCGTGGGTAGTATGTGAGCTGGCTGAATGTGAGAGGGACTGTGTGGGGGAGAAGGTGTGAAAGATAGGTGCGTGTGCAGTGTATGTAAAAGTTGGAGGGGAAGTTTATAGGATGTGTATATATGTGGTTCTTCTACACAGACCAGGTCCAATATTGGGAATATTGCACATATCACTTATTTTCCTAATAGCCTAATACTCAATAACCTCTAGCAGCATAAAATCTTATACTGCACCTAAGTCTCAGCCACAAAGGAAAGGAATCTTAGTTTCTATGCAAGCTTTCAGACTAACAGCCCATTGACAACCTGACAGACAGGTTTACTAACCTGACACCCCCCCCAAAAAAAAAGCCCTACAAATAAGAAAGCTCACATTTGAGCCCCCCCACACATATTACAATAATTTTCCTTCCCTCTCCTCTGGGATTCCACTCTCTCTGGGGACCTCTTTAGCACACCCGATCCACATCTGGTTTCCTGTAAGGTAAAGCAATCAAAGCCTCTAGAGAGTGCAGCCTCTTTCTACAGTAAGTTTCACTTGTATAAGGATCTATGATATAGCTCTGGTTATGCCATTTTCTTCTTTCCATTCCCTCTAACACACATCCTCAAAGGTCACTCGATGTCAGTGGAGAATTGATGGTCTTTCCCTTAGACCCAGGGAACAGACAACTAGCAGTCCCTACTTCTTAGGTCGTGGGGATCCCTCCTCCCTGGGAACCACATAGCTTTCCCACAGGGACCTAGCAGATGTGCCCGTTGGCTCTTCAGGAGAGCCAGTCCAATTTCTGGGTATACTGCCTTTCCTCATTTCCTATCTCAGTTCTGGCTCTCTGCAGCCGTTTTCTTTTTGAAAGCTGAGACCAAGGTGACTAAGCTATGATAAAAACAATGCGATGTTCCAATGTGATATTAATGGGGACATCAACACTTTGTATAAAGAGATATACTTAGCGCCAGAACAAAGGCTTTATCTACAGGTGTTAATAAGGACTTTTATACTTTGTTTAGAAAGATATCTTCAAAACTAAGCCCATAGCAGCCTTCAATGGGACTTAGAACAATGTCAATGTCTCCCAGATACATGTGTGTATGAGAGTTGCTAACTATGAACAAAGAGCAGTTTTTACTGCAGTGAACTAGTCTTGGTTCAAAAGCCCATAATTCAGGTATTTATGACTATACGTTTATATATGTTGTAGAGTGCACCATCTGCACTCAGATTTTTTATTTCAGGGAAGGCAGGCCCAGATTTTCAGAGAAACATAGAATTCAGCTGCTCATCAGAGCCTCTAATAAGCACAAAACTGAGAGGACTAGCTATCTGCTGTTTATTTATTCATTGCATTTATAAAATGTACCCATCAATAATAGCTTTTGGCAGGTATGGAAAACTAAATATCCAGTAATCCTGGGACAAATGCCAGATAAATTTACCATGACTTCAAGAGACACAGTGGACAGTCAAAGGAATGCCAGAATCAGGGCAGGGAGGGAGGAAGGGAAATGGAGAGAGAGAGGGGGGGGGAAGAAAAAGAGAGGGGGAGAGAGGGGGGGAGAGGGGGAGAGAGAGGGGGGGAGAGGGGGAGAGAGAGAGAGGGAGAGGGGAAGAGAGAGAGAGGGAGAGGGGGAGAGAAAAAGAGAGAGAGAGAGAGAGAAAGGAGAGAGAGAGAGGGAGAGAGAGAGAGAGAGACAGAGAGAGGGAGAGAGGGAGAGGGAGAGAGAGAGAGAGAGAGAGAGAGAGAGAGAGAGAGAGAGAGAGAGAGAGAGAGAGAGAGAGAGAGAGAGAGAGAGAGAGAGAGACAGAGAGAGAGAGAGAGAGACAGAGAGACAGAGAGAGAGAGAGAGGAGAGAGGGAGAGGGAGAGAGAGAGACTGATTCTCAATGGAGAAAGAAGGCTACCAAAATTAAGGGGACTGTGTTAAATCTCTGCCTATACAAGCTCAAATCTGAAGAAGCAGCTGAGAAACAAACAATATTTTATATAAAGCAATTACAAAACATTTCTATATATTATTATGTTGTTTGATCCTCATAATAACCTAGGCAAAGAAAGGAATTGAGGTTCAAGAGAGGTTAGCTGGTTTGCTAAGAGATGATCACAATAAGTGATGGGGGCCAGAATTTAAAGCTAGGTCTTTGAATGTCAAGTCTAACATTCTTCATAATAGCATACTGCCTTTCTGGTTAAAGTCAGGCTCCAAGAAAAAGAACAGGAAAAATTCTGGTGATTAGTAGCCTGAATATTCAAGGAACATTCAACCTCCAAGTTACCTTAAATTGCCCCTCTTTCTTTGTTTTTTTTTTTTAATGCATTTAATGTCATTTTTAATAGTTTAGGGAACATAGCAATTTGAAGAGAGATTTCTAACAAGGTTGTCTTTACAGAGAGTAACTGTGTTCTCAGTTTGGGGTCTCTACATCTATTGAGTATTGAGTTGCCCTGTTCATGTTTATGCCCATCATATTTCCCTTTTCCCACTAAAAGTATGGCAAATCATGGGAAAACATACCCCCAAATACATATCAATAGAGTAGGTGGGAATTTTTCTTGTCATTTATTTTCCTACACTATTTAATACAATGTCTTTTGCTTTGAACTAATATCTTCAACTTGGACTGGCTAAAAACCCACAAACATTCGTAGGGATCATGAGCCATGGTTTTTGTTGGTTACTGGTCCATAATATACCTCAAGACTGAAGTAGCTTTCAGGGGACCCATGTGTATTTGGTGACCTGGGAACTATATCTATGGGGATTCAGCAAAGATCTCTATTTTTGGATGCTCAGGCACTGTAGAAATACATTGAAGACATATTTTTTTCTAAACTGTAACTGGGTAGAAGGTTTTCCTATGTGGTTTTAACAAGCCAAACAAAACACTTTGAAACTATTGTTGTGTGTCAGTGTCATTAGCCTACTGTTGTTTGATTTAGTATTAAGCTAAACAGCACCACAGCTTTCCTATAATCAGAAAATTGGTGCACAATAACAGGACCTCCCTTTAAGCACTGTAGCTGGGGGAGAGTACCTATTAACAATTGTGATGATTGCACCGAAACCATCTAAGGTGATGCTGTAGACAGTTTGGGGAAATGTCCTACTGTCCAAAATGTATAAGAAAGAATATAAAGCAGTATATTATGTAAATTGTCTAAAATGGTGGTACATTCCAGCATTGCCAAAGAAATAAGCATTGATGGAGAATTCTGGAAAGTAATTACTGAACTCCCCAGGCAAATGAGAAGATTTAAATCAGTCCTGACGTCCTTGAAGAAGAAAAGTGTGGAACAAGATAGTTGGAAAGATAGCATATGTAACTGAGGAAATGGTAGCATAAACTAAGGACTGAAATCAAACTATCATCAGCCTGCCGTACATAAAAGGGACTTAATAGGTAAAGGATGATCCTTTTTGAGAGAGTATCTGTACCTACCAAAGGGGAAATGCTTTTGAGTCCTAGCTAGGACAAACCACTGGAATAACACAAAACTGATAGAGACATGCAGGAGGCTGTTACTATACTAGCATGGTATTCTTAAAAATGCAGTAATCCTGAAGCCACAGGGTCAGAGTATTTAAGGAGAACCATGATGGGGAATTTAGTATGTTCAGGAAGACTTTTTTCATTCATATCTTTTAATAGGAGAAAGGAAAAACCTCTGATTTTACATTACATCTGGAAAGTCTATTTAGAGACTGAAAGTCAAAGCATCAATAAATATGTAACACCTGGAACCATTTCAGACTAACTCAAAGCACCAGTCGGTTCATATGGGACCAGGAAGCATGGGAGTCCCAGGAATGTTTGTACAATAAATGGTGTCTTAAATATGCAGCACTAATACAGTTGATGAAAAGATATGAGCCAAGGGCAACAGTCAGAGAGAGAGGCCAGAAGTAGCATTTATAATGGGTCTAAGGCTTGCAAAACACTTGACATGTTATCTCATTTCTTACAACCACTCTGCAAAGGAGTTGTTTATCAATGTTCTGGGATGACCAGCTGTAAATGGCTTTGCTATTCTCAGTAGTACAATCATCCACCACTACTCTGAAGGACTTATGATGAAAAATCCTATCCATTTCCAGAGAAGGAACTGATTGTGTCTGATACAGATTGAGCCATTCTCTCCTTGTCTGTCTCTCTCTTTCTTTTTAACTTGATTTTTATTGAGGGTTTTTATTTTCATTAGGGTGGAAGATATATGTTTTCTTTCACAACTTGACTGTCATAGAAATGTCTTGCATAAATTCACATGTGGTTTCTTAATTATGGGTGGGGATAAGGAAGAGATCCTAGAACTCAAAAATCTTAAAAAACAAATGTAAAAAAAAATGTTTTCAATATAACTGCGAAGAAATATTAAGTAAAATAAAAAATTTCACAAATAAAAAAAGAAGTGATTATTATTATTTTTGTTTTAGATGAGGAAACTGAGGTTTAGAAAGGTTAAGTAAATTTTCCAGAGATACACAGCTAATAAGTATCTGGGACAGAATTTGAATACCAGTCTTCTTGATTCCAACTCCAACTCTGGTCCAACTGGTCCTGACTGGCTCAGGTACATATCTTCATACCATTTGAATTCCTTTGTTCTCCCAAACTACTGCCTTCTTCTGGGAGGCAACACACTTGCCAGAGTGACAAGAGAGCAGCTACCTCAGAGAAAATCACCCACAAAAAAATCACCCGCAGAGCACCACAGAGACTGCAGGGAATAAGGAAAGCTGCCCCTGTCCCTGAGTGCACAGGCTATCCCTGTCTCTTCCTATCTATGTGATTTCCCAGGGCTTTGATTTACTAAGCAGACTAAGTGACCTCTGGGGTTCTTTCCAGTTCTAAATCTGGGATCCAGTTAATTCAAGAGGCTGAGCTTTATTTACTTTCTTTGGGGAGGCAGAGGATAAAATGGATAGAGTACTTAACTTGAAATCAGAAATATGTGAGTCTGAATTCTTCTGATTACTTCCTCTCTAAAGTGAAGGCAATCACAGCATTTATATCTTTGCAAGGTGGTTGTTAAGATCAGATGAGATCATGTTTAGAAAGTGTTTTACCAACTTCAAAATGTTATATAAATGTAAGCTACTTATTATTATTATTATTATTACAAATGCAGACTAGAAGGTTACACACATGCTGAGTGTGCTTGAGAGAATTCAAAAGTACTGTGCCATAAGTGACTGCCACTGGACCAGAAAAAAGCCATTAAGTTAGGGACCCCAGACCTGAAAAGCCTCATTTCTACTTCATCCACTTATTCTACATAGATTCACAGAGTCCTATGCAACAGGGACACTAAAGATCAAAGATGTAATGTGTCCTACTGAACTGGACAGCGGATCCCAACTGCCAATGATCTTAGCATTCAAGGGCTTTTCCTACCTTTCCCCATCCTACCTTTCCAGGCTTTTTTCATTTCACTTCCCTCCTCTAACTTTACAATCTATTAATACTATGACCTATTTCTCGTTTATTATGCTTCATCCTCCATGTACAGGCCTTTGTATTGGCTCAGTCCCATTCCCAGGAGGCTCTCCTTCCTTACCTCAGCTTTTTTACTTCCCTGAATTCTTTCAAGACTTAGAGCAAAGGCTATCTTTTGCAGGAGGGCTTCCTATTCCCCTCAATCATTTGAGCCTTTCTCTCTGAAGTTACTTTACTTTTACTCTATATCTGTTGTGTTTATATGTATTTATCTACATCTATCATGCATTAGTAAGTAAATTCCTTGAAGGCAAGAGATGGCTTTGTATTTTTGCTTTTTTTGTATTCCTAGCACTTAATAGTATCTGGCACATTATATACATTTATAGATTTTGATTGATTCCAATCATTTTATGTTTTTGCAACATATACCTTGACAGCGCATACAAGAAGTAGGCCTCTGTGAATTTAATAAGAGCTATCTATATATGGGGGTGGGAAGGTTTATATAAGTATGAGCTTTACGTTACTAGAGAAGTCATTGGTATAAGAAAGTGGACAATACAACCTTTCTAAGCTCAGACTTGGTGAATATGATTAATTGGGATCAACTACAGCTTACTTAAAGTATTGGGAAAGGTTAGCAGTTTGGGAGCTAGGGGACTCAATACCTAGATAGCTAAACAGAATCTTAGAAGATAAATGTCTGTGATAGAAGATAGCACTAAAAGAACACTAAACCTTGAGAGTGAATCCAAAGTAGTTTGATTTGGACAATTCTTCAATGCCTGAGAAATGGAAAGATCACTTGCAGAAGGAATGTTAAGTATGATGTATTTTAACTGCATGAATAAGATGTGTGATATGCCAGAGGAGCAATACATAAAATACACCTCAATGACTACTGACTTTTTTCAAAATGATCTTGGAAAATTCTCTTCTATGAGATGAAAAATTCTACAGTACTATCTAAAGAAATGTTAGTCTACAAAATCAAGATTCCTATTATCCATGAGCTTCCTCTGGAGCTGTGGTACAAAACAAAGCTGTTTTTTTGTTTATTTTTTGTTTTTTATATTGGTTTTTGCTCAATAGTATTTTATTTTTTCAAAATAAATGTAAAGATAGTTTTCAACATTCATTATATTCCAAATTTTTCTCCCCCTTTCCCAAGACAACAATCAGTCTGATATAGGTTAAATATCCTCAATCCTTTTAAACATATTTCCACATTTGTCGTGTTGTATAAGAAAAAAATCAGGCCAAGGGGGGGAAAAAACAAGAAAAAAAGCAAACAAACAAACAAAAGTGAAAATACTATGCTGCAATTTACCTTCAATCCTCCATAGTTCTCTTTTTAGATGTGGATAGCATTTTCTATTCCAACTCTCATTGGAATTACCTTGAATCACCACATTGCTGAGGAGAGCCAAGTACTTCCCAACTGATCATCATACAGTCTTGCTGTTACTGTGTACTATGTCCTCCTGGTTCTACTTGCTTCACTCAGCTTCAGTTCTGAGGCTGGGGTTAAGTGACTTGCCCAGGGTCACACAGCTAGGAAGTGTTAAGTGTCTGAGACTAGATTTGAACTCAGGTCCTCCTGAATTTAGGGCTGGTGCTCTATCCACTGCACCACCTAGCTGCCCCGCATTTGTTTTGAAAAATAAAAAGCTTATTATTTTAAAAAAAGAAAAAGGTCACTGGTGTCATGATAAATCTATAATTGTTAGTTTATCTAGAAAGCTTCACTCTCTTTGGAAAGACTTGGGAAAACATAAAGAAAAGCTAATGAAAATATTAACTCACTAGGAAAGTGCTGATTTTTAGGTGCCAGAATGGTGGGGCAAAGACCAGAAAACAGCAGAAGAATCCAGTTTCTAAGAGAAGGACGTTTACTGTACAATGACATTGTATAGTAAAAGGAATGAGTCAGACCAAATGGCTTCTGAAGTTCCTTCTAGCTCTAGCATCATAATCAACAATTCTGTAGGGGAATAAGCAATGATATCAGAGGCAAAGAGATCTTCTATTGGGTTGCTGTTTTAGGAATATATAAATTTGTCTTGGCCAAATGTGTCTCTGCCTTTGTGTCATATGTGCAAAAGCAACTTAAGAAGCTAGTTATTAAAGGATCTGTGAATAAAGAACAGATGGGCACTTTCAGACTATCCCTAATGGCCAGTAGGCTAGAGGATGAGTGGGATGATGGGCACATCCGTTGAGATTTTGATCAGCAAAGGCAATTTCCCTGAGTCTAACTGGTCTAATTAGTAAGAAAATTCATCCTCTGCCCTACTTGTCTTCAACTTATCCCAGTCTGCATAGGGTAGTTAACTACCCTACTCCTTCCTTGGGTCAGTAACCAAATTGCTGCCCTTCATACACTTAAAATACTTTACAAGATTTTTTTAAAAGGTAATTTATCTGCTTAGCATCTGAACCTGTCGATTAGCATGTAAAGAAAGTTTTAATCCCTTTTTCAGAAGAAAGTCTTAACATTTAACCATGAGTCAAAGCTGATATAATTCCATAAATCCTACTCTGATACTTCATTAGAGCATGGAGGTGACCCTGAATTTTTAAATGCTATGCAAGATTAACACAAGCTCTGGGATTTTCTACCATGCTCAAAAAGCCTTTGAGCACATCTTGATAACAGACCATGTTTCAACCTAGAGAATGATAGAGCACTCATCACCAGAAGGGCAGTGTGGCTAGAGTGATAGGCCTGACACAGACATTTATTAGCTCTGTGACCCTGGGCAAATCACTGCTTGCCTCAGTTCATCAAGCTATAAAATGAGCTAGAAAAGGAAATGGCAAACCATTTCAGTATCTATGCCAAGAAAACTAAACCCCATACATATTTGTGTCTAATAGTAGCCCTCTTGGTGGAGATGGGGTGGAAGTAGGGGAAAGGGGGGCAGGGAAAATCACACGATAAGTTTATTATATATATTTAAAAAGAAAGGCAAGTTACACATAGATTTTTTCATGTGCTATCTTTTTTTTAATTCTACTTTGCTATGGAAATTCTTGTTCTATTTCTTAACTTCAGAATAAATTTTTTAAATGGGATCACAAAGAGTCAAACATACTGAAACAAAAACAGAGAAAGATTTTTTCATGAAATTAAAAGAAATACAATCTGACCTATTAAACAAATTACTGATATAAAAAAGAGGGGGATGGATGGGAGTAGTAGGGATGAATAGAGGAATGGACATTGATTAAATTAAAGCAATTTCCCACACAAATGTAACCAATATAGATCAGTTGCCATGAAACCAAATGAGCTAAGAAACCTTCAGTTAGCAAACACTTGATTTCCTTGCTAAGCAGAAAGACATGACAGCCAAATGCAATATCATTTATAAAATTTTAGGGAGAGCTATGTTGGAAGATTATACACAGTATCACCTTACATAACATCAGGAACTAGTGGAGGAGAAAACAAGGTTACAGAAAATTTGTTGAGACCCCCCAAATGAACTAAGTTATCCCAATGTCATTTAAGGATGAAACTGGAAGGCCAATGAAATAAATCCAAAAAGGGGGGAAATATGCGACATTTTTAATAGCAAACTTTTTTCACCATTAATGAGAATGAAATTACTGTATTTGGACATTTAGTAACATAGTGCTAGGAGTACTACTCGAAGAATAGAAAACCCCAAAGATACATTAAAGGTACTAAAAGTCGTAAAGAAAATCCAGCATAGAGTTTAATTGAAATACAATCCCTATGGATTGTATGGTGCCTCTAAATCAAAACTTTTAAAATTGTGGCTATGACCCAATATGGGATCTTGTAACTGAATGTGGGGCTCATGAAATTATAACTTATTATCATAAAAATTTGATTTGTATAACTATTTGATATACCTATATACCCAAGGTAAAAATTTCTTGGGTGAAAAAGGGTGGGAAAAGGTTTAAGAAGTCCTGCTTTAGATGCTCCTCTTTAAGACATGATATATAATATGTATTATCCATCAACTACTGTGTCCTCAAGAATTCTGGATTGAGATTATTATTATCATTGTTAGGATTGTGGGATCAAGTCACCAGAGGAGTCAGTTTCTCATTATGCCCCCCACCTGGACTTCCCTTGGTAAATTTCTAAAATCCAGTTTATATATTAGCTCATATCTGGAACTTCTTCCAATGTGAGTAGCAGGATCCCTTCCTTCAAAAGGACTAAAAGTACAACATTGGTATCACATCCAAAACAACTTTTATCCCCAATTTCAGTTTCATTCATGTACGCATTTTTACTGATGATCCAGGGAGTCCTCAATCAGTTTGGTTAGCTTTTCAGGACTTTATCCTTTATTTGGGACCTTCAATAGTCCATACTTCTTTTCTTGCAGGTGTGGACATGCTCATTAGCACCTTAAAATATAAAACAGAATACTCTTAGCAGTATTAGCTATTGGGCTGCCCTAAGATGTGATGATTGATTTGGAGCTTGGATAGCTCCAAGCTGATGAGTTTTAGTGGCTGAATGCTATAGCTACCCCAAGATGATACAGTTAGCTTGGATCCTCGGAATAATGGAACTCTACTGGGAAAGAGTTCTCTTTTGTACCACTAGTCTATCAAGAAAATAATTCTCCATGACTAAGTTAGATTCACACAGAGATCCAAGGATGAGTCAATATTTGGGGAAAATTCACATGAATTAATCATTTAAACTACAAAAATAATAAAAATCATATGATTATTTCAACAGGTGCCAAAAAAAAAACCCTTAACAAAATACCATGTCATGGAAGGTCATGGGATATGTTTGGATTTGCTCTTTCTCATGGGTTATGTAAAGCATGCAGGCAGATAATCTTTATCTGTTTCTAGTCTATTGTTTCAAAGCCTGGGTGGGTTACCTCCACCCATATGCAGGGTCTTACACTGTGGGATGATGAAAAGTTGATTAGTTAGCTACTGAGTCAGAAAAAAAAGGATGAATCAGGGGACCTGTGAGGAGATAAGTTCCTGCTGGAACCGCTTAACTGTGACTCTCCAAATAACAAGATATATAATTCCAGTGAAGAGTAGGAAGGACAGGGTCCTTCTCTTTCCCAATATAATGACTATCCTGTCCATTTAATAGCTAGCTAATTCCATCAGGACTTAACTAGTTGAATTTTCACTGGGAGACCTGGATGCCTCTGTATCTTTTTTATTTATTCTTTCCTAGTCTTAGTTGAATGAGTTTCCATGGTAAGTGTGTCTAGGATTAGAGGTGATCTAGTGAATTTTGAAAAGTCAGGAAGTCTTGGGAAGTGGCAGTGGTATGCACTGGAGTTGCACTGGCTAGTGTTAAAGAAAGCTTCTGCATTTTTAGAAAATGTAGCTACCACTAAGACAGGGGCAAAACTTGGTCTATTTTACTAGCAGATAAGTGCAAGAGGTGATCAGGTGGGATCAAATTATTAGTATTATATAACTGTTATAGTTTTGGTGAGGCTCAAAATATTAACCTCCTAGTCAATTTTGAACCTATTTGTGTTTAGTTATGGAATTCTGTTTTAATTATTCTGTCAATACGTATTGTGAACCTTTTAAACTTAGTGTTTTTCAGTCTGGGTAGAAATAAATTTTGTCCCATACCTGATTCATAATGTTCACTGAATGCATCTCTTCCAATTTCCCCTTTTAGGAAGCATCTTAAGACATGCAGGCAGTAACTATTACTATAATTAGAAACTTCCTTCAGTGTAAGGGTTTGTTTGGTATAGGAATCTATCTTATCCTATGAGGAAGTAGGAGTGGAAGAGGACAGGAGAAGGGTGGTTTAGGGAAGTTTGGGAAAGTCAAAAGCAAAACACTTTTTAGGAAGGACAGAATAAAAGGAGAGAAAGAAAGGGGGAAAATAGGATGGAGGGAAATACACAGTAAAATATGCCATGAAAAAATTTTATGGTAATTTTCTCTGATAAAGCCTTCATTTTTCAAATACATAGAGAATTATGTCAAATTTATAAGTCACTCCTCAATTGATAAATGATCAAAGAATATAAACAGGAAGTTTTCAGATGAAAAAATGAAAGCTATCTATAGTTCATATGGAAAGAAGCTCTAAATCACTATTGATTAGAGAAATTTTTGCAAGTTAAAATAACTATGAGATAATACTTCACATCTATCAGATAGGTTAAGATGGCAGAAAAGAAAAATGACAAATGTTGGGGCAAATTTGGGAAATGTGGGACTCCAGAGCAGTTAGTATAATTGTGAACTGATCTAACCACCCTGGAGAACAATTTGTAACTTTACCCAAAGGGCTATAAAAGTGTGTATATTCTTTAACCCAGAAATTTAAAAAAAAAGATTTTTTTAAAAAGGAAAAATATCTAAAGGTACACAAATATTGGGCAACTCTTTTTATAATGACAAAGGATTGGAAATTGAAGTGGAAGCTTATCAGTTGGTGGAATGGCTAAACAAACTGGTATTTGATTGTGATAAAATACTACTGTGCTGATAAGCAGGTTGATTTCACAATAATCTGGGGAGGTTTCATGAACTGATACAAAGTGAAGAGAGCAGAACCACAAGAAGAGTGTATACATCGATAGCAATAATATATAATGATCACTTAGGAATTCACAGAAATTCAGTGATTCAAGAGGGTTTCTAAGGATTTACAATGAAAAATGCTATCTACCTCCAGAGAATGGAGACTGAATACAGATCAAAGCATACTTTAAAATTTTTTCTTTCTTTTTTTGGGAATGTGTTTTCTTTCACAACATGACTAATATAGAAATAAGTTTTGCATGACTACACATGTATAATCTATATTAAATTTGTTTGTCTTTCCAATGAAGTACAGGGTTGAGAGAATGGGGAAAAAAATCTAGAACTCAAATTTTTAAAAAATGCTTAACATTTTAAGCATTGTTTTTACACACAAGTGGAAAAAAAATTTTTTTCCAAAAACCAGGCAGTTTCTTATCTATATGGAATAAATTGGTCACATTGCTTGCTATCTGGCAGTCAAAAATTGACTAACTAAATGACTTCTGAGAATCTCCCTTTATTTCTATGGTCTTTATCTGATCACTCTATTCTGGAAGGTTGATTTTTCTGTAAGAAATAGGGATGGGGGGTGTCTGCATTAGAGAAGACACTCTGGCCCCATTTTGGCCTATGGTCTTTTCATTTTGGTTTTATTGATCTTCATTCTGTCATAATTGCTGTGCTTTTTATCGCATTTATATTCCCTCTTCACTTTACCAGGATTTCCTTTTGTATACCCTGTTGTCTTTATTGACATTTTATTCTTCTTGAATAAACATTTTCCAAACCAATCTTTTATAAAATGAATAAAACAATAACAAGTCCAATTTATCTCTTAAACTACTTATTCACTAAAACCAGAGGAGGTACATTTCATGAAAAATTAACACATAGATTGCTATTCATATTGTCCATCTAATTAAAACAATCTTTCCTCTTTCCTGCGCATTTATTTCACTCTGCATTTCGTAAACCTAATCCCTCTTAGGACCCAAGAAGGGATCTTGGATAGGAGGTTAGACTAGCTCTCCCTGGCTTTTCTCAATGCTAAGATTCTAATACTCAAAGCTTTAAAAAACAAAAAACAAAACAAACAAAAAAAACCAGTATTGAGCCTCAAGAATTATTATCCTAATTACCAACAACACAGAGAGGATGTCATATGGGAGTACCCTGCATTTCAATATGAACTCTAGGATTAGTTGCCTAATCTCTTTTTTAGGTCTAGTCAAACTATACCTTTAAGGCTTCTCTATGAAACTAGCCAAACTTCAATCAAAATTGTTAGGTCTCCCTCAACACACAGAATTTGTTAACTTCTTCCAACAGAATAGTCATTTCTTTTATCCTTTCAATATTGCTTCCATGAATCCAGCCACTAATGGATCTGACAATTATTTCCATTCTAAGTCAGTGCCAAAACATCGCTGTCTAAATTGTTTTCCATGCTTTGGATAGTCTATGAACATTAATGTAATTGTCAGTGCTCTAAATGTGAGATACTTGACCAGTGAGTTGCTACACTACAGAAGAAGCTAAACCATATAAATATTAAATATTGTGAATATGTGAAAATAAAAGAAATCAGGAAATTTCCAGCAAATAAAAGAACTGCACATAGACTCCTCTTAAAGAAGCAAAGAAAGGATTTGATGGATCAGTTTCATAATGTGCTCAAATAAAACAAACAAAAAAATTTCAAAGGACATTCAGTCATTTCATTTTTCAGTGCTCATAATTAACATAAGCAAAAAAGACCACCAAAAAACCAATTGCAGCTCAAATGATAATAGTATAAGGAAGAACTTCATAAAATTACATACTCCACAATACTATCTATTGATCTATCACATGGAGACATCTATATATGTCACAATTTTTTATTCTCTATACATTTTGGCCAATTGTGTGACATAAAGATGTGATCTGTTATGCAAAAATCATCTAAGAAAAGCTGTTTCCTTTACATATTCATCAAGAAAACTCTTGTTATCTACTGGGTAATATTAAGAAAATCACCTCCATAGAGATTTAGTAGAGTTGAGAATGTAAGCAGAAAGGCAATAGTTGCTGATGACTTTTTGGTCATTTTCGGGCAAAGGGGGAAAGAACTTGAAAAGGTTACAAGCCAAGACTAAAGTGGAGGGAGAATTGTTGCTTGCCTTTTTGTTTGCAGATGATTGTGCACTTAATGCAGCCTCTGAGGTGGAGGTGCAACAAAGCATGCATCGATTCTATGCAGCTTGTGCTATTTTTGGCAGAACAACTAACACCAAGCAAATAGATTCTCTACCAACCAGCACCACATCATTCATATGTAGAACCATCAGCTACAGAAAATGGAAACATTTTGAATGCTGTGATTAAGTTCACTTATCTTGGTAATTAATTCTAGCTGAAATGTGAGGTCATATAGGTAAAAATACAGCCGAAGTATTTGAATGATCTCCAATTGCAGTATGTGAGGTATCCAGTATTTGGGGTGATACACTAGGTTTCCCTTAGATCTTCTGTGAATGTGCACTGTCTAATTATTTTTAATCAAAGCTGACAGCCTCAGTGGGACTTATCCCACTCCTCTACATGGCATCTCATCATGTACAGTTACTATAGGAAATGAAATACTGAAAAAAATATTGAAATATGACATCTACTATTTCTACTTGCTCAGATTTCTTTCTTCAGATCTCCTAGATTTAGCCATTAGTTGTGAATAATAATAACAAAACAATAATCACAATTATGATTAATAACATGGAATCAAAATGCCAAAGATAACATAAACTCTCTTACCACACCTTTACCTTCTCAGGTCTTTGGCCCACATGGGCACGGAATAAAGAAAAGGCTTTCATAATCCCAATTTCACCAGCCCCAGCACTCACAGCATCTGGTGGTCCTGAGCTGATTCCATGCAGTGTTGGCTTCTGTTTCTCGTTGCCCAGGCCGTTCTGGAGCTCCTGGTCATATGCACTGCTCATGCTGCTTCTTCCTATCTCTCATCTTTGAGCACTGGAATTATCCTCTGAAAGAAATGGTGGAAGAGAGAAGAAAGTATATTCTATATACTAGGATAGGAATTCACTATTTGACAAAAAATTGCTGGGAACACTGTTTCCAGTGTTATAGTATGTCTGAAACTAGCCATTGACCAACATTTCACATCCCATACCAAGATAAGGTAAAAATGAGTACATGATTTAGGCATAAAGAGTGATACCATAAACAAATCAGGAGAACTAGAAATAATTTATTTGTTAGATTTTTGGAGAAAGGAAGAATTTAAGACCAAATAAGAAAAGAGAGAACATTATGAAATGCAAAATGAATGATTTTGATTATATTAAATTTAAAAGGTTTTACACAAACAAAACTAATGCAGCCAAGATTAGGAGGAAAGCAGAAAGCTGGGAAACAATTTTTATAGCCAGTGTTTCTGATAAAAGCTTCATTTCTATATCTACAGAGAACTGAGTCAAATTTATAAGATTATAAGTTAATTGATAAATTGATAAATGGTCAAAGTAAAAGATGAAGAAATTAAAGCTATCTATAATCATATGAAAAAATGCTCTAAATCGCTATTGATTAGATAAATACAAATGAAAACAACTCTGAGGTACCACTACACATTTCTCAGATTGGCTAAGATAACAGGAAAAAATAATGGAAAATGTTGGAGAGGATGTGGAAAAAGTGGGATACTGATTTATTGTTGGTGGAGATGTGAACTGATCCAGCCAAAGGGCTATAATACTGTGCATGCTCTTCAATCCAGCAGGGCCCCTACTGGGTCTGCATGCCAAAGAAATCATAGAAGAGGGAAAGGAACCCATGTGTATAAGATTATTTGTGGCAGTACTTTTTGTGGTGGTAAGGAATTGGAAAATGAGTGGGGGCCCATCAACTAGGGAATGACTGAGAAAGTTACAATAAGTATTGTTTAGGACAAAAAGACCTTACCCAAATTGACTACTACAGAGATCACTCATAGAAAGCAGAATTATTTATTAGAATCTTGAGAAGCGGACCCCATCCTGGTCTGTAAGACAAATTTCCCAGCAGGAGAGGGCCAGAACCTTGAAAATGCTTACAACTTTTATACATTTCAGACAAAGAACCTCCAAAATCCTACCCTCTATATGTTGTGATTGGCCACCTAAGTCTATATTTCCCTATTTGGTCAGTAGAATGTAGTAGACAAGGTGATATACAGCTTCTTTGGCCACATATATATTTTTAAGCCTTTGGACAATGGAATGTAGTCCAGGCCTTATCTAAAATCACATGACTGGGGCCTATAGGCTTGATCTACTTTAGCTAACAGTCTCTGATCAATATGTGCTATATGTGCTTCACCTTTTCCCACACAATATGAAAGTAATGGACTATTACTGTTGTATAAGAAATAATGAACAGACTGGTTTTAGAAAGTTTGGAAAGACTTACATGAACTGATGCTGAGTGAAGTGAGCAGAACCGGGAAAACACTGTACACAGCAAGACTATGTGATGATCAGCTATGAATACTTGGCTCTTCTCAACAATTCAATTATCCAAGGCAATTCCAATAAACCTTGTATAGAAAATGCCATTTGCCTCCCAAGAGAGAACCATGGAAACTTGATGCAGACCAAACGTACTATTTTCATCTTTTTTTTTTTTCTGTATTTTTTCTCATTGTTTTTCCCTTTTGGTATGATTTTTCCTTCCCTTCCATATGAGCCCTACATGGCTCATATGGAACTATATTTTAAAAAATGAATGTACATGCACAACCTAAAAATAAAAACAAATAAATAAATGCAACCAGAAAGATAACTTTATAATCTTCTGATTATCAGTACCAAAGAATCCATAAGGAAAAGACATATTTGTCAAAGGTATTTACCTCTTAAATTGTGGTATATGAAGGTTATGGAATATTATTGCTTGGTAAGAAATGACCAGCAGGAGGAATTTAGAGAGGCCTGGAGAGACTTAAATCAACTGATGCTGAGTGAAATGAGCAGAACCAGAAGATCACTGTACACTTCAACAACAATACTGTATGAGGATGTATTCTGATGGAAGTGGAAATCTTCAACATAAAGAAGATCCAACTCACTTCCAGTTGATCAATGATGGACAGAGGTAGCTACACCCAGAGAAGAAACACTGGGAGGGGAATGAAAATTGTTAGCACTAATATCTGTCTGCCCAGGTTGCATGTACCTTCGGATTCTAATGTTTATTGTGCAACAAGAAAATGATATTCACACACATGTATTGTACCTAGACTATATTGTAACACATGTAAAATGTATGGTATTGCCTGTCGTTGGGGGGAGGGAGTAGAGGGAGGGGGGGTAATTTGGAAAAATGAATACAAGGGATAATATTATAAAATATATATATATATATATATAATTAAAAAAAAAAAAAAAAGGTATTTACCTCTGCTATGAAGGTTATCTTGCCTAAATTGTATGTAGATTGTGACGTCTGCTAGATGTTCTCATTCGTGGATAATTTTCATGTATAGGTTACATAAGATCAAACTAACTTTGTTTCCTTTTTTAGCAGAAGATCAGGAAGATGTTATAGATACTGTACAGATAATATAGATAAGGTATAGCTATCTAGATAGATGTATAAATTTTTAGCAAAGCAATTGATAATTACTCTCACACTAAATTGGTAGTCAATATTTAAGGATGTAAACTTTGATTATAGAGAAGTTAAATAAACTAAGAATTTATTGAATGACCAGAACCAAAAACTCCTTCATTAACAATTCAATGTCATCAAGAGAGGAAGTCTCTACTTTAGGCTCTCAAGATTTTTCAACAATGATGTAATTCAGACCAATTCCAACAGGAGACAGCTATCTGCATCCAGAGAGAGGACTGTGGAGACTGTGTGCATCACAACATTGTTGTTAGTTGCTTGGTTTTTTTTTTTTCCTTTTGATCTGATTTTTCTTGTGTAGCATGATAATTACAGAAATATGTATAGAAGAATTGCACATGTTTAACATAGATTACTTGTTTATGGGAGGGGGTGAAGGGAAGGAAGAGAGAAAAAATTGGAACACAAGGCTTTCAAGGGTAAATCTTGGAAATTATCTTTGCATATATTTTGAAAATAAAAAGCTATTATTTTAAAAATATGGAAACTAAAAAGAAATTTTTAAAAAATAAATTGCTAAAGCCTTTAAAAAAAAAAAGAATTTGTCCTTGTCTTTATGCCTAACTTTCTTTGTTAGGCAAATTTGAGAATTACATAAAGCAGGGAGGAATATTAACACTTTGGGATGGACTGCTGAGACACCATTACTGAACTTGATGCTTAGAGTGATCTAAAGCCAAGGAATCTTTAATACTTTCACATAAATACGGAGTTTTGTAACATCATTGTATGGCACACACAAGCACAGGCACATGTGAGTGTGTGCGTGCACACACACACAAATACAAATTATCAGCTCCCCATACTAGTACTCAGGTTTGCAAACAATTAAATATGGAATAGATTTTATTTACAGTAAAAAAAAAAAACTACAGAAAATTGTACTCAACCCATAAATATTCCCTCTTCTTTCCTGGTAGACGTCCATATTCTATAGATCTATAGCATCCTTATAGATTTTAGCACTTTTCTGGTTAAGTTCCCCAGGAGGAGGAAAGAATTCAAAATTCACTAAACTGTCAGGCTATGCTGCACTCTTATATTTGTTAAACTAAAAGTGACCCCTTTTTCCTGAGAAATTTTTACATGACCCCATCTCAAATCTGAGCCAAAGTATTTCTGGGAAGCATTTGTGCATACGCAGTCCAAAGTACACACATGTGTTCAGAACCAAGGCTGCAGTGACATGGGCAAGTCCTGCCAGAAACACCTGATTCATTATGCATTTGATTTTGAATTAATTTTTGGTCATTGTGTTCAGAAACCTTTTATTGTTGCCAAATCTTTCTCGACCCACCATTCAGCTTTGAGACCCACAGTTAAGAAGCTCTGTCATAGAGTCCTACCCCAGACACAGTTCTAGCAAGGGGTAAAGGCAGGATTAGTTCCTCCACATGAGCTCCTGTGGACCTCCTGGCCCCTCCTCCTGTTGGCTCTCAGGTGCATCTCCATTGTTGCTCTCTGACTGTCACTTCGCCCACTGACATTTTATCATGTCACTGTCTTTCCTTGGTTTGGCTTCCCTGCTATGGCTTCTTGCCACATTGGCCCTCCTCAGAGCCTTAACCTCCTACAGACTCCATATGTGGACTCTAATCCCAGACCCCACTCAGGGCCGTAACTCTTCATCTTACAGGGGTCCTGTGGCTGTGTTCTTTCTCCCAGGGTATGATAGATCTAGGTCATATTTTCAATGTCAAAATGATCCCAAAGGCTTTGCTGTGGCAAATACACATGACTTAGTTTTTGTGCTTCCTTAGAATATTTTATTATAGTTGCAAAGTATTTGAGTCTCATAAAAAGAGGGATCATACCCAGGAATCTGGGTGTGGTTTCTGCTGCAAAATATTCCTCAAGGGAATCTGGGGACAAAGGTCCCCAAATGAAGATAAAATAGGGATGCATAAGAAATTTCTATCCCAAGATAAAGCTTGATTTCTAGTGCAGACCTAAGCCTTAATGAGCAAGAAAAACAGTTTTAAAAATAGAACTGATGTTGAAGATCCCAGGTAACTAAGAGTTGCTAGGTTCTGTGTTCTAAAGAGCTTGACACCTAAAGCACAGAATCTCCATCTAGGCATGAAAAGGCTTGCCTTCGCCAAGGCCATAAAAGGAACAGAAAGATGATTTCTCAGAGGAAAAGAGCCAGCAATGGTTTTCCCCTTAGAAGACCCTCTCCCGGCCTGTTCCTCACCTGTAAAACCTCATAGGACAGGATTCAATGGCCTCAAAGTCACTTCTATCTCTCAACCCATGATTTATGAACTTTCTGTTGTTTAATTGTTGGCTCTGTTAAGGGTTTCTTCTGTCTAAAAGCTGCATCAGAAGGAAAATGCTATCAGGTTTAAACCAAAAAAAAAAAAAACTAAGAAAATCCATTTCTCCCCCCCCCCCCCCCGAAAACCCCACTCTTTCCATCTATTCTTTGGCAGCTTGGTGCTGCAAGGGACAGGGCACTGGGCCTGCAGTAAATCCAATCTCAGATATTTTCTGGCTGTGAGGCCCTGGCTGGGCAACATACAGCTTCTGCTTGCCTCAGTTTGCTCAGCTGTAAAATGAGAATAATAGAGCTGTTATAAGGATCACATGAGACAACACTGGCAAAGTCCTTAGCACACAGGCTGTATACACACTTCTCCCCATCAGGAAGACTGGAGCCATGAAGAGCCAGCCTGCCAGCAGCTAGCAGAGAGCCCTGAGGCAGCTGCCCCCTGACAAGCTGAGGGGCCTGGCAGATGAGTGGTGTTTGAGGCCCATCGGAAGCAGCATGATCACAGGAGACTTCAGCAGAGACAGGAACGGTCCCTTCATGCAGATATCCTCCCCACACTGTTCTCTATGATGCTTCTGCTCTGCAGATTAATAGGATGGAACACTGTGCCCCAAGGATTTGGGCAGGAAGTGGGGGGGAATCTTTTATGGCCACTATTCTTACTGTGGTTTTTCCCCCATTAAATGTCCTCTGGCTAATTATTTAAAATACTTGGATGGGGACCCATAAATTATGATTGAGTGGACTCTAAGACTCAGAGTGTGCCCAAAGCTAGGGGACTTGTCTAGATGACCACATGTTATTTGGGGTTTGGTGGCAGAGAGGATGGTTCCCATTATTATTTATAATAAAATCATTTTAAAATTTAAAATTTAAAAATATTATTTATAATAAAAGAAATAAAAATTTAAAAATAAAATAACTAAATTGCCTTCAGGTTTTTTCCCCCTCACTCTTTAGAGCAGTCTCAAAAAGTCTCTAGATTACTTAAGATATAAAATTTCTTTCAGACAGGGTCCATAACCCAGTTTTCCATATAAGAAACTGTAGGAGTCTCCTTTTGTCCATCCTCTTACTTTTTTGAACCTATTTGAGTTATGGGAGCTCTCCCCAGCTCCCCTCCAGGCTGACTGCCCTTGTTCAGCACCTCCCTCTGAATCTTGTGTCTTCAGATCTGAAGGGATTCCTCCATTCTTTCTTCCTGATTATCCTCCTAATCCCCTTTTTCTTCTTGGGGTAAATGGTATCCATTCTAATCAACCTACATTGTTGTCTCAAGTAAGTACTAGAACCAATATGGCAACTGTATTGCAAGAGCCCAGGAAAAGGCAAAACCATGGGGAGGAATCACAGTATTTTAGTCTTAGAAGGAATCTTTGAGATGATCTAGATCGATCATTTTGTTTTGAAGAATTAAAGATCACACAGCTAGTGATGGTAGGTAAGCAACCAGAATCCTGTTTTGATCAATATTCTCTGCATTGCACCATATGTTCTTTAGATTTATATTTCAGTGTATATGATACAGAGAGAGTGCACATTCATAAATCTTTTTATCTGTAATAATGTTGGGTTGAAGCAGTGCATTTCTATCCAGAGCTAAGATTCCAGAAACTATAGCTACAGGAAAGTATTAAGGTGTAGGAATTATGGTAGAAAAAGCAAGATAATAACAACTATACTAAATGAATCCCCTTCTATTTTTAAATTTTTGTTGCTTAGTCATCTGCATTATATCTGACTCTTTGTGGCCCCATTGGGGTTTTCTTGGCAGAGATACTAAAGTGGTTTGGCTATTTCCCTCTCTAGTTTATTTTACAGGTGGGGAAACTGAGGCAAAAACCTAGACTTGCCCAGAGTCACATGGCTATTTAAATATCAGAGGGCAAATTGAACTTTTGAAGATGAACCTTTCTGATTCCAGGTCCGTCACTATCTACTGCATCACCTAGCTGACCTCCATTTTTAATATCTTTCTTAAAATGACTGTAACCTTCCATGAGACCCCATTTTTTCTATTGAGAGCTAATCAATTTTGAAATAGTTGATCAGTTAACTACAAAGAATCATAGACCTTTGATTCTATGACATTTTAGAGTTAAAGGGGAATTTAGAGGTCATTTAGTCTAATATTATCATTTAGAGGATAGGGATGAGGCTCATATAACAAATGAAGTCCTGAGAAATGCTAAGGCCACATGGCAAACTAGTGGCAGAACCAGGACTACAACCTATATATCTCCTGGACTCCTAAACTTCAGTATTTTTTCTAATCTGACTCCTCTTGCCTTGTAGCAAATTGTAGCAATATGTCTAAGGCTCACGTTAACTTTTTTAAAAAGAAGCATTAAATCCCTAAACTAAATTCTGCCACTTACCACATCCCACACCATTAATACAGGTAAAATTCTTCAAGTTGTCAGTCATCATAAGCATATACCTGTATCAAACCCCAAAAAACAATTAATCACTCACTCTTTTTTTTATAATTTTTTCACAGCATATATGCATGAGTAATTTTTTAAATAATATTACCCCTTGTATTCATTTTTCCAAATTATCCCCCCCCTCCCTCTACTCCCTCCCCCCGATGACAGGCAATCCCATACATTTTACATGTGTTACAATATATAACCTAGATACAATATATGTGTGTAAATACCATTTTCTTGTTGCACATTAAATATTAGATTCCGAAGGTGTAAATAACCTGGGTAGATAGACAGTAGTGCTAACAATGTACATTCACTTCCCAGTGTTCCTTCTCTGGGTGTAGTTATTTCTGTCCAACATTGATCAACTGGAAGTGAGTTGGATCTTCTTTATGTTGAAGATTTCCACTTCCATCAGAATACATCCTCATACAGTATTGTTGTTGAAGTGTACAGCGATCTTCTGGTTCTATTCATTTCACTCAGCATCATTTGCTGTAAGTCTCTCCAAGCCTCTCTGTATTCCTCCTGCTGGTCATTTCTTACAGAGCAATAATATTCCATAGCCTTCATAAACCATAATTTACCCAACCATTCTCCAATTGATGGACATCCATTCAACTTCCAGTTTCTAGCTATAACAAAAAGAGCTGCCACAAACATTTTGGCACATACAGGTCCTTTTACCTTCTTTAGTATTTCCTTGGGATATAAGCCCAGGAGTAGCACTGCTGGGTCAAAGGGTATGCACAGTTTGATAACTTTTGGGGCATAATTCCAGATTGCTCTCCAGAATGGTTGGATTCTTTCACAACTCCACCAACAATGCATCAGTGTCCCAGTTTTCCCACAGCCCCTTCCACATTCATCGTTATTTGTTCCTGTCATCTTAGCCAATCCGACAGGTGTAATCACTCACTCTTAAGCACAGTGATACAGAATTTCATTTTGCTTTCATATGAGCAGGACAGGATTACCCCCTTGGAATGAGCTATACAATACCAAAAATACAAAAAGGAACTTGATGACAGCAGATTAACAATAGTGTGCAGGGTTTTGAAAAGGCAGGGCCACATCTTTAAAGTAAGCTGCTTGGATGTTGTTTGTTATTGTGGAAGAATGTCCTCCATTCTTGAAGATGACCATGACATCAGGGAGGAGATGCCTTTACATACAAGCGAACTGAATTTTAGCGAGAGAGGGCTGTGCAAAGAGACAGGGCAAAGAGACCCAGACAGCTCCAAGCCCAGATACACATCAGGACGACTGGAGAAGGTGGGGGATTTAGCCTTTTTAAGCTCAGATCTTTAATAGGTTTCAATTTGAATAGGACATCTAACAGTGCTTTGGGTAAAAGACTTGACTTGCCATCTATTTGCAAAGTCTCTGATAGTTAATCACTTCTCTCATTCTGGGGTGGTCATTTCAAACCCTTTGGGGGGACCTCATCTGAGCCTAAAGGCCCAACCTTCTCTACTGTAATATTTTGCATTTCATACTAAATCTGTCTATAACGTTACAAATTTCACACTCCTACATCTCTACAGTTACAGCATCTTAATCATATTGAAAATCATTTTGTCACTTCTCTTTTATAAGTGGAACTAACATTTCCACATGAACTAGAAATACAAAATTATTCATTGTCTTTCTAATGGGTCTCAGTAGGTTCATCTATCTCTGCAGTGTGTGACTGCACATGTTTTTGTACTGTTTTTATGAGTGTGGTTACATAAATGGTGTCTGTGTATATACATCCCTACATCCTTGAGGGAAGAAAAGCTTGTGTGTGAGTGGGGAACCAGGGTAGAGAAAGGAGTGGTAGAATGAAGAAAAAATGAGAGAACTGTTTTCCCCTCAGAAACCGCCCTGATAGGATGGCACAGAACCTATGTTTTGGGGGCTTCCTGAAAACTTCTCACGAATCTACCATAACCTCCACCTCTTCTCCCTAAGAATTCAGTCTTCTCCTATCAATGCCCTTTGTCCTTCTGAGGAAATTAAGGTTTAGGAAGGTTAAATGAGTTACCCAAGCTCACCTTGGCTAGTAAATGACAGGACTCGTCTTTACAATGGTTATGTTCTTCCTCTCCTATTTTCATGATATGAATACATATAGATTTACACAATACCTAGTACTTCTCAAAATGTTCTATATATTCTCTTCCTACATATTGCTTACTTGCTTGGATTTAATGGAGAAAACAATACACAAAAGGAAGTTGTAAAGGGGTGGGAGAACAGCAAAGAGATTTCTAAGGAGATGTCTATTCTGTCACCTATCCTTAAAAGGAGGAGTTTATGGTTGTGCCCTTCAATGAGAAGAACAGAGGGTGAGGAGAGGATGAAGTGGATTTAAAACAAGGCTGATTAGATCAGCTAGGAAGTATCTGAATCTGGATTTGAATTTAGATCTTCCTGACTTCAGGCCCAGCTTTTAATCACTATATATATAGACACCAAATATACTCTGACCAGTTAAATAGTTTGGTCATCCACTGAGATAAATGTTAAAATTGCTGCTGGTGATGTGAATTAAGATCAGATTTAGCAAATCTACTTTAGCCAATCTGACTTTTTCTGGCTAGACACATTTTTGTCCTCAGGAATCAGAATGAATAATAATAATCATTTTTAAAAGTCTATTACAAAATCCTTTCTTGATCATGATGATCTCTATGGTTCATGTAATCTATTCTGCTGCCCAATTGGCTGTTCTAACAATCCCATTATCAGGCTGAAAGAAAGGAGCTAAGTCTCCATTTCTTCATCTGTTAAAAAGAGGAGTATTGAATTGGATCATGAATGTCCTTTTCAATTCTAGAATTCTATGATTTTATGATTCTGATCCCTTAGATGATATGAATGTAATCCATGGTGATTGTTCAGGGCTCTTCATTTTTAGGCTCATTTATTTGCTTTGCATAATGTGCCCCAATGTTGCATGTGAGTGGACTAAATTAGTCTGGCAGCTCTGGAAAACTAAGGTTGTAATCCTTTGAAGGAGTTTTTGTCTTTTAACAGGATTTCAACTGGTCTGGGTAAGGTATGGTTAAAAAAAAAATAAAAAACAAACAAAAATTTATAATAACATAATAAATGATGGCTAGTATTTATATATCACTTAAGGTTTGCAAAACATTATACAGATATTATCTCATTTGATGCTAACAACACCCTTCTGAAGTAGGTGCTGTTATCCCCATTTTACAAACTAGGAAACTAAGGCAGAGAGGTTACATGACTTGCCTTTCGTACAACCAGTGAGTGCCAGGCACAGCCCTTCCCATTGTAGCTACTAGCTGCCCCTCAGACATAAGTTACCTACCTTGACTCTGGCCCCTCTCCTGCTTATCCCCATTTGACATTATGAGCCCAGTACTCTGTCTACCTGCCCCAGGCTCAGGTCCTTTCCCCAACCCTTACCTTAATCATGTGCCTCAAAACTGTTCTCTCATCTGAACTACTTGTTTAATTGAATAAGAATTAGAGATGGACCCAAGTCAGGCTCAAATGAGGCATGGGTGATTTGTTAATAGCTAACATTAATAATTAACTAAAAAGGAGGTTTACTTAGCCAGAGCAGAGAAGGGGTAGCCCAACAAAAACACTACAGCATTCAGCTTTGGAATATACACTCTCCCCACACCCTTGTCTCCACACGGAAAGGCCTTTGGTCAGCAGAGGAAACAATGGTGACTCAGATGGTCTGGGACATCCACTAAGAGTGAAGGACCCTGATGCTACAAAGGGGGCCTTCTTATGTCCTTAGGTGACCATCGATCTAGCCAGATGCTCCCAGGATGACAATATCAAGGGATGCACAACTAGAACCTTTATCCCCTAGACTAATTGAGTTCCTAGGACAGCTTTGATAACTGCCATCTTTTCAGTCTCAGTTCAAAAAAAGAAGCCAGACCTTCCCCTCATCATACATGCCTTCCATCTCCTGCTGAGCATGTCTCTTGAGGGAAGAGGAAGAGAAACGTTGTTGGGGAGTGGGACTTCCATCTCCTGTTGCACCCTCTCCCACCTAATCTCCAGCCTTCAGAGAGAAGAGAAGGGAAGAGAAACTTCCCACCTGACTCTGTGCCTTTCATTGTGTGCTGCACTTGAATCTCATTTGAGAAGGATGTCAAAGATGATAGTCTTACAACTGGCCACTCCCTACAATCTTGATGATTCTGACCCACCATGGTTCATTATCCAAACCTATTTCCCATCTTGACCCCCGGTGATCCAATCTCCTCTACACTGCCCTCTTCTCTGTCCCTAGCCCCATTATCATTTCACTAATTGCACCCTGCTGAGCCTCAGTCTTAGATTACTCTGTCTCTGCTATCTTTGCTCCTACACTCATGCTGCTGAATGATGGTACACAAAGTTACCTAACTGTTCTGAGTAGATTTACTATAAAATTGTTACACCACCTCAACGGGGCCCTCACTGCTCCCAGGCAATCCCACCATGCCTTCCTCATTAAGTCACTGATCCACTCTCCACTGCAGCTCTTCCAAACTTCTTGTATTTTACAGAAAAAATGGGCCCATTCATGGAGAATTTCCTCTTCTCCCCTCTTTTTCATCTATCACCCAAGTACCTTCTGGCCTTCTTTCCCAGTTCTCCCCTATTTTACATCATGAGGTGGCCTTCTTTCACTTGTTCAAGAGATCCCATTCCATCTACGTCCTTTACCGATTGCCTCCGGTTGACTCCCTGTTGCCTACAGAAATGTCCATGTCCAAGCTATCCTGAAGAAAGCCCTTACCTGATCCTTCCATCTCGGCTAACCATAGCCCTTAATCTCTTCTGTCCTTGGTGGCTAAACTCCCTGAGAAGTTCATCTATGATAGTCTACCTCCTCCCACTCTCTTCCTAACTCCTTAGGATCTGACTTCTGAGCTCATTATTCAGCTGAGACCTCTCTCTCCAGTTACCAATGATCAGCCAGTCCAATGGCCTTTTCTCTAACTTCATTCTCCGTGACTATCTCTGTAGCCTCTGACATAGTTAATCACACCATACAATCAATCTGTTGCCAAAACCTGGGGAGTTCATCTTTCCCACTTCTCTCTGACATTGCTCCTACTGTGGTGCAGGTTCTCATCACCTCACACCTCTATTATTGCAGTGGTCCGCTGGTGCATCTGCCCACCTCAAGTCTCTCTTCTTTCCAATCCATCTTCAATCAGTCACCAATGTGATTTTCCCAAAGCACAGGTCTAACCATGTCACTCATCATCTCAATAAACACCAATGGCTCCCTATTGCCCCCCGCAACAAATACAAAATCCTGTTTAGAATTAAAATCCCTTCATAAACTACCCCTCCTACCTTTTCAATCTTCTTATAAGCTATTCCCTACCCCCAAATTCTCTTTGATCCAGGACACTGGTCTCCTGACTATTACACAAACAAGTCATTCCATCTCTTGGTTCCAAGCATTTTCTCTGGCTCTTCCCCATCCTTGGAACACTCTCCTTCCTCTCCTCCACTGACCACCTTCCCTTCCTTCCTTCAAATCCCAATAGAAATTCCATCTTTAATAGGAAACTCTTTTCAATTCCTTTTAATTCTAGTGCCTCTCCCTCTCTTATGTGCTTCCTATTTATTCTATATAGAGTTTGTACATATTTGTTTGTCTGTTGTCTCCCCCATTAGATCATAAGTTGCTTGAGGGGCCTTTTTTTGTAACAACAGCACTTAACACCACTGGTACATAGTGCTTACCTCATAAATGTTTACTGACTGACTCCAAGGAAAAAATAAGCCTAATTTGCATGGGGAAAAAAGTGTTAACCATGGCTCCCACCACAGAAAGACATCTCTCTCTCCAACTTTGGCTCTAATCCCTATAAACTCCTCTCTAGTTTTGTCACTTGGGGTGAGTGCTATTGGTGCAATACTAGCTCTGGCCAAGGCTTTTGTTTCTCTTCTACTTATATCACTGAAATCTGCTGCTTTCTAAGTCTTTTGCTCAGATCCAGCTAATTCAGTCCCAGAACTCTGCCTTGGGTTAAAACAGGGTTCTGAAAATTCCTAAGGAAAAATAGATTTCTTTGTATAATTAGGCCAGAAAAGACTCAAAATTATAATAAAATGAGACCTAAAGATGTATTCTTACTAAGCATAAAAATCTCCACTTCAAGCCCAGAAAAAAAGTCAGCCAATTATTTAGGATGAAAGGAGTAGCTATCTTTTAAAAATATTTTTTAAAATTTCATAATAGCTTTTTTATTTTTCAAAATATATGCAGTATTGCATAATTTTCAACACTCACCCCTGCAAAATCTTGTGTTCCATATTTTCCCCTCCCTCTTCATCTCCCCCTTCCCCTTGACACAAATAATCCAATATAGGTTAAACATGTGCAGTTCTTCTAAATATATTTCCACATTTATCATGCTGAACAAGAAGTCAGATCAAAAAAAAAAAAAAAACAAACAAGCAAACACATAACAATAAGCACAAAAATGAAAATACTATATTGTGATCCACACTCAGTCCCCACAGCTCTTTCTCTGGATGCAGATGGAGTTCTCCAATACAAGACCATTGGAAATTAGCCCGAATCATCTCACTGTTGAAAAGAGCCATATCCATCAGAATTGGTCATCACATAATCTTGCTGCTGTGTACAATGTTCTCTTGGTTCACTTCACTTTGCGTCAGTTCATGTAAGTCTCTCCAGGCCTCTCTGAAATCATCCTGCTGGTCATTTCTTACAGAACAATAATATTCCATAACATTCATACACCATAACTTATTCAACCATTCTCCAGCTCATGGGCATCCCCTCCCTTTCCAGGTCTTTGCCACCACAAAAAGGGCTGCTACAAACATTTTTGTACATGTGAGTCCTGTTCCCCTTTTTATGATCTCTTTGGGATATAGATCCAGTAGTGACACTGCTGGGTCAAAGGGTATCCACAGTTTGATAGCCCTTTGGGCATAATTCTAATCTGCTCAAGGAGTAACTTTGTTAATTAAAGAATTCCAGCTAGCAGAATCTCTTTTTAAAAGTATATTTTTATTGATATGTTTGTTTTCATATCATCTTCATTTACAAATATATCCTTCTCTCCTCCTCTACCCAATCCATCTAGAGGAATGTCTTTTTTGGTGGTCCCTTCAATCCTTGATACAAAAATCATTAGATGGAACAGTAAGCTCCTCACCCAGCCTAATCTTTTCTGTAATTCCATACAACAAACACCTGAGTTCAAATCCAGAATCAAACACTTACTAGTTGTAAGACCCAAATTGCCTCAGCTTTGCAAAATGGGGGCACATTGGAAAAGTATCTTTGCCAAGAAAACCTCAAGGATTTTTGTCACATATAATCAGTCATCAAAAATCAGTCAACAAAAAATTAACATGAGATCCTCCCCACATATCTAATCATTGCATCCAACATCTATTCTAAATTAATGCCTCTAAGCATCTAAGCTATAATAACAGTAGACACTAGAATAGTAGCATCAAAGCACAGAATATTCACACATAAGCTGTATATGAATTAAAATGAGCTATTTTTGTTATTGGACAGTTAGAGCTCTTTTTAAATTTTGCAATATGCTATAATAATTATTTTTTGTTAGCCATCTTCATAGAAATGCTCTAATGTAGTTCAATATATTCTTCCTGTTTTAAACATAAGGCTACAGAGAGGCCCAGCAATTGAATCATTTTCCAAAATAATACTGTGATTAGGAGAGCCACCAAAATCAGTTCCCAAACTTGGGCTGCTGCTAAGCCCACTTAGCAGTATTGTCAGGTGGCTACCAAGGCTTGTTCCTTAATTAATGTATCTGTCTATAACAATACTGCATTATCATCTAGGGCTATTGTGAGTTAGAGTTAATAAGTAATTACAAAATTCTATAAAGATGTTCAGCAACAATAGTAATTATTCTAATCACCATCTCTAGCATCTCCAGTGTTGGGAAAAAAGAGGTCTCCGCAACCCTCATTGAGTATGCAGCTGCTTGTCAGGTTCCCTTTCCCTTGGATTCAATCACCCTTCCATTCTACTAATAAGCAAAGCCATTCTCCATGTTCCAAAACCTTACTCTCAAATTGGCCCAGACTCACAGGACAGCTATAGTGTCTCAGGGTGGCACTGAAGGTGTACACTGAAGAGAAAGGGAATCAGCTTTGACCTTCATTTTTAAAAATTTCCAAAGTTCAAGGAGACTTGGGGCAAGAGCCTAGAAAAGCATAAACTCCTTTAAAGTACTTTTTGTACTTCCATATCTGACTAAACCTGAAAAGGAAAGGAGCTTTTTCTGTCTTCAGAGGCAAAATGGGATCAGCTTTCAGGCAATTATGGAGAAATGTTAGATTGATGAATCAGTGGTTATTGTCAGAGGTCCTCAGATTTTTTTTTAAAGGCAGTGGAGAAACAGAGATACAAAAAGTACATGGAACTCATACACATAAAAAACTAGAGTTTTAAGTCATGTAAACTTCTAAGTTTTTACAGTGGAGCAGGAGGAGATAAAGCTTAGAAAAGTATATCAGGCAGAGAAATTTGGACTTTACCCTATAGGAAAAGGAATACAATAAAGGGTTTTAAGCGAGTGGGAGATGTGTTCTGAAGAGATAACACACATGAAAGTATTAAAAATTGGAAAAGTACTGAAAAATAAACCCTATGTGCAGATGCTGCCATCACAGCAGAAATTGAAGAGGGCTGGAAGGCAAGTCTGCATTTGTCTTTGTCTCATGAGATTGAGGGAGCAAGATGGTTCCTCCACATGCTCTACTGACTCCGTGACACCTACCGGCCTTGCAGGTGGGCACCCGATAGCAAGCTCATAAAGGCAGGCGACAGATGCTACACGGGAGTTGTGAGCATCAATGGGTTGTGATGTGTATCATTACAGGGAGTGATGAATTTCTAGCAGTGATCTTGAGGAATCACAGTGAACAGGAGCAGGGTCCTGGAAGCACATATTCCAAAATGTCCCAACTTTCAAAAATAGAAGTAGATTTTTCAAACAATACATTTGTGGATTTAATGTCAATTCCTGTCAAAATTCTGGAATGGTTATAAAAGAGACAGTGAATATCTGGGAAAGAAAGTAATAACAAGTTTTCGTTATGGTTTAATCAAGGACAGGTCATGCTAAACTAATCTTATTTCGTTTAAAAACAGAATTATTTTGATCCAAACAGGGTGATCAGAAGTATACCATAGACATAGTGTTGTCTGGATTTTAGCAAAGCATATGACAAAGTCATGGGGGGAAGAAGGACATCAAAATAGATATGGACTGAACAATAGTACTGGTAGATAAAGACTTGTAATTGGCTGACTAGCCAGATCCAAACCAAAGTAGGTAATTCTGGCTTAATGGAAGGAAGTTTCTAAGGAAGGAGATTTCTAAGAGAAGTTCTTCAGGAGTTTATTCTTGGTCTAGTGTTATTTAATAATTTTATTAAGACTTTGTTAAAGGAACACTCACCAAATTTGCTAATAACATACAACTAGGAAGGATAGCTAACATTTTGGAGGAAAAAGGTGAGATCCAAAAGATTCACCAAATGCTAGAATATTCAGTCAAATCTAATAATATTAAGTTTACTAGATATGGATATAAAGTCTTATGCTTAAATTCAAATAAACTAAAATTATAAGTATAAAATGAGGGAAGTTTTGTTAGTGCTGCTTTGGAAAAAGATCTGGGGGCTTTAGTGAACTACAAGCTCAATATGAGTCAGCATTTGATATGGCAGCCAAAAAAGGTAATGTGATCTCAGCTCCATTAAATGAGCTTAATACCCAGTATTAGGGAAGGAAAAGTCTTGCTGGTGCTCTGCCCTGGTCAGATAACATATCTGTAGTGATTTGTTCAGTTCTAGGCACTATATTTTATTAAGGCTACTGATAAGTCCCCCAAAAATCAAGATAAGGGCACCCAGGAAAAAAGGACAGCTTTGAGATCATGTCATACAAGATTAATGGAAGCACTAGGGATATTTATCCTGAAGAGGGGAAGATTGGGGAGGTACATGATAGCTGTTTTCCGCAGTTGAAGCACTGTCAGATACCAGAGCACTTAGGGTTATTAGGCTGGGAGATCAGAGCCATTAGACTGGCTCCAGAGGGCACAACTAGGAACAGTGTTTAGGAGTTGTGGAAAGCAAATTTAGGCCTTGATTCAAGAAAACACTAATAATTAGAGCAATCCAAAAGTGGAACTGGCTGCTCAAGAAACAATAAGCTCCCTTCATTGCCAGAAAGGTCTTCAGCAAAGGCTGCACAAGCACTGTTGGCATCCTTGGGAGGGGATTTCTAGTTAAGCTATCCATGTTATCTGAGGATCTGTCTAATTTTGTGATTCTGAAGTAAACAGAATCCACTGAGCTTGGATTCCCTAGGTCCTGCTTTAACTCCAGCATTCAATAGTTTGTATTCTTGAATAATGATGCCTATAAAAGAGCAAACAAACTCTTTCTAAGTCACAGGTAATTTTAATATTCCTCGTAGGGCTTTGAGAGGTGTTGAATGAAGATATTTATTGATAATATTAACAAAACATACATAAAGCCTATTAATTCAGATTTGAGAGAGATTCTTGCCCATATTCAGCTCCTCCTCCTCAGAAAACTTATACTTTCACTATTCTCCATGACCTTATATTTCAGATGATTTCCATTAGCTTCTATTACATATTTACATATGTTAAACTTAGTTTTTAATCATTTCTATAATATCTCAAACAAAACACATGCCTAAAAATATAATTCCTTACTTGTATTTCCTAAGCAATCTCACATGCCATGTGACCGGAATAACCTTCCTGGAATAATATCATGTTCATCATTCCTGCAGCAGGAGCCTTTCACCTAAGGGTGTGAAGTTCTATGAATCAATTAACTTTAGAAATTGGGGAGGGAGCGAAAATAGCAAGGACAGGGTTTCTGCAGTATTTAAAAATAACTAACAGTAACTTGGAAATTCAACATGCCTGATATACACCAGCAAAACCCCAGTGACCCATTAAAATAACTAGTCTAGATCTAGCAGGAATCACAGATCCATATTTAAGATGTTTTTATGAAATGCATATATATGTAACAGTGCAGAGGAGTATGTGATGACAAACTAGGACATCTCCTGTGTGCTGGGCTAAATTATGAGAATCACAAAACAGTTATTTATATTTCCTTAACTGTATAGGGAGTTTGAGTAGAGGTGAGAAGAATAGGAAATTATACAGTGAGCAAGTAATTACCTAAATACTGGATCTGGAATAATAAGACCTGTGCTTAAATCCCAGTTCTGTTGCTTATTACCAATGTGATACTGTATAAATCCCTTCCCCTGTCTGAGCCTCAGCTGATTTATTTGTAAATTGTAGAAACTGGCCTAGATGATTAGGCTCTTGTCAACCATAAATTCAATGATCCAGAAATGTGTGGAGTATTATAAGTCAGTTGTGTCATCAGAAAGCTTTCTGATTAGTTAAGGAGGAGCTTTTCATTTTTCATAAGAGGATGACTTTCATTCAGAACATCCACATGGGTGGATTCCTAAACTGGTCCAGGTCTCTTGGGAGTACAGATATCTAAATAAGACCCATGTAGGAAAGATAACAACAGGTCAAGTTAAGCCTAAAGAATTGTAGCTTAATAGAATGATTTACAAAGTTAAGTGTCAAGTTGCCTGGAACTGACTAGATTTCTTTTAAATACATTTCTATTTATTTGGTACTGGTGTATTATTTCTTTGTAAATATAGATCAGTTCTGGCCTTCTTCCACTGAGGGACCCCAGCTCTGGCTCACATGCACCAGAATTAGTCCTAGAGAAAATCTAGAGAATTTCTAAAGAGAACATTTCAGACTCTTTCTTAAACTCTCAAGTTCTTTACATCCCCTGTCCAGGGCCTCAGGAAAAATCACTTAAAGTTTAAATTTATCTTATGTCTAGGGTTTCTCCAAAGGGGAACAGATACGCTTTAAACAAACAAAGTTGACCATGTATAAGACAGTTATTCCCTACATACAAAAGAAATGGCTATATTGTAAAAGACTCCTAAGTACACATTAACAAAGATCTAAAACATCAAACAGTTCATCTACAGCTTCTATTATTCTCTCTCAGAAAGTTGATGGTTAAAACATCAAAATGTGAAACATTTTGTGAGACTGCTAAACCACTATTTTATCTTTGCCTTAGTTCTATGCTGTATGATTAACTCCTTCCCAATCTATGGACTCAAATTTACCTTCTTGCCATCTAGTCCTATGAATAGGTACTCTAGAATTGTATATAGATTATAGATTTTATAGTTTAATATTTGAATAATATCGCATTCCATCACATAGACCAAATGTTCTTAACCTTTGTTTGTAGATTAATTGATGCAACCATAGAAAGGGCTTTATCCAGTAATTGTTTCATCAGTATCAAGTAATATCAAGAAAAGGACTGCCTAAAGAGAAAGTGAGAGGGGCAGCTAGGTAGCAAAAGTGGATGGAGCACCTGCCATGGAGTCAGGAGGACCTTGGTTCAAATTCAGCCTCAGATACTTACCAGTTGTGTGACCCTGGGTTTGTGAGGGGGAGGAAGAGAGAGGGAGGTTCTTCCTCAGAGTTCTTCAAGCAAAGGCAAAGTACCAGGAACTCTTGGTCAGGTAAGGATAAGGATAGATATTGGCAAGCAACCATAACAATTACAATTGTCCCTTTCTTGATATTACTTGATACTGATGAAACAATTATTGGATAAAGTCCTTTCTATGGTTGCGTCAATTAATCTACAAACATTTATAAAGCATCATTAAGCACGGTATCTGGTATCATGCTAAGAGCAGAGAATATAGAACCAAAAATGAAACAATCCCTGCTTTCAAGCTTATATTCTATTAAGGAGACTACATGCACATATATAGATAAGTACAGGATAAATATGAAATGAATACAAGATACTTCGGGGGAGGAAGGGAAGACATTAGCATATGGGAGATCAGAAAGAGCTTCATTTGGAAGGCAGTGCTCAAGTTGGAGCCTTAAGGAAATAAGGGATTTTACACAGTAAAAATGAGGAAGGAATGTGTTTGAGGCCTGGGGAACAGCCGGTGCCAAGGTACACAGACAGGAGATGGACTGCCATGTACGAGGAAAAGAAAGAAGGAACGTTTGTTTACACCATATTGTGTGTGGGAAGAACAGGAATATCTAAAAAACCTGGAGAGGTAGGTTGGGGCAAGATTATAAATGGCTCTGTGAGCCAAAGATATATTTTGGCAGCCCTGAGGGTGTAGAAAAAGCAGGTAGGCAGATCAATTAAGAGTCCAATGCAATAGTCCAGGAAAAAAAGTATGAAAGCCTGAGCCACAGTGGAAGATAAAGAAATAGTAAGAAGAGAAAAAAAGCAAGAGATCTTATATCAAAAATAAGATTTGGAAAATGATTGGCCATGTGGGGTGGAGAATGAGTTATTGAGGATAACTCTGAGATTATAAACTTGGGAGAATACAGCCAGAAATATGGCTGTATTCTTGACAGAAATAAGAAACTTTGTGACATCTGTTTTGGAGATGTTGAGTTTGTAATGTCTATGGGACATCAATCTCTAATAAGGGTGGATGCTGTTAACAGGAACTTGGGTCATTATAAAAATAATAAACTGAAGAGATCACAGAAAAAAGAATACAAGAAGGCTCTGTGTAGATTTAGTTGGAAACATGATATGGATGATAATAAGCCAGCAAAGGAGACTGAGAAAAAACAGACAGGTAACAAGTCTAGTCATCTTTGTCTAAGGAATTTGGTTGAGAAAGGGAGAAAATATAAAGAACAATAGCTTGAGTACATGTAAAGATTTTTAAAAGAGACTTACACATATTCATAGGCTTCAGGGAATAAGCCAGTAGATGAGCAGAGATTCAAGATTCAAGAAAAATAGGTGATGAAGCAATCTGCAGACCACCAGTGTAATAGAAACCAAGGTGTATTAAGAAGGGCTGAACTTGGCAAAGAGAAAGATCACCTCCTTATTAGAGATTAAAGGAGAGAGGGCAGAATGTATCAAGAGATTTTAAGAAGAAAAGGGGAAAAGAGGGACCTGAAGATAAATTATCGCTATTTTCTCAAGGAAAATTATCTCTATTTTCTCAGTCAAGTATGAGTCAAGACCCTTCACTAAGGGTGAATTTTGAGCAGAGAAAAGGTTTATAACACCTGCTGTAAGAAATGGGATAAAGATAGGAAGATATAGGAAGATTGTTTTACTGCATGGGAGGCTCAGTGGAGGTAAAAACAAAACAAAACAAAACAAAACACCATAAATTTTAAGTGCACTCTTTCCTGCTATCTTCAGCTGTTAATGAGAATAGAGTGGAAAATTCTCAGGCATAAGTAGCAACAGGGTAGGACAGGGGCAAGTGATTTGAGTATAAAAGAAATATAAATTCAATCTGGTTAACTATAGATTTGAGATTGAAAAAAATAGAGAAAAGTAAAATTAGAACAAGAATAATAGCCTAAGAAAATACTCAGTATCAGAAAGATTCTAGGTCACATTGAGAATAAAGAGTATGTTTAGGAGGAGTAAGTTATAGAGGTTATGATCAGTTAAAATAATGTCAACTTTTTTTTTTTTACTGTAGAAATGGAACATTTGTTGGTGATAACAAAATGTAAGGTGTAACCATCCCTATATATGATTGAGGTAGAGTGGAGAAAGCCATAGTATCTAAGAAAATTGAGAAATTAGGAGGTTTGGATATTTGAGAGTAGAGGAAGACAGAAAGCCAGATACTGTACTCCTCAAAAAAAAATAAATTTTAAAAAATAAAAAACCATAAAAAAATTAACCTTGGACTCCAATAGGCAATAGCCATCATGACCTAGATTTGCTAATACATTTTGGTAGAATGAGCTTCAAAGAAAAAGAGGTTGCAGAGTGATGATAGCAAGGTGGAAGTCTCAAAGGGGCAGTGGGAAGCAAAGAGTGTTCCAATTTCTCTTTGAGTACCAGGATTACTAAGATTTAAAAGAGGGTACAGCTAGTTCTAGGATAGTCAGGGATGTTGTGTCATCTAGGGGAATTCGGATGTGCCATAAGATGAAAAAACACATGCGAGGAAGAGGAACAAAATGGGGGGAAATGTGTTAGTTCCACAATGGGAATTTCAGACACAATGGAAGGGAGTGACAGACCTGGATTTGTACATAGGAGGGGATAGTTGAGGAGGATAGTGATGAGAAATCAATGATGGACTACAGATAGGTAGTTTACTCTTAGGCATTAAATATCACATTGATTGAGAGACTAATGAATAATGAGAGTTGACTAGGCATAGGGAAAATCAGGTCCCATGAATTAGATTAGGATTAGATGGAAATGTCCACTGTCTTGTCAAGGGACTCCACTCAAGAACAGAGTGATCAGGGAAAGGGATGGAAGGACCCTAATCCAGGAATAGCATGATCAGAAGGAGGAGTGACTATGTAAGAGGAGATCAAGCAATGTAGGGGTACAAGAGTAGTGTGGGAACTAAGGAGGTAGCCAGAAGCACTGGGTGCCCAGAGCCAAGAAGGTGGAGAAAAGGCCTTGATTTCTCTGAGCTATCCCCAGAATCCCTCAAAACATTTTAAAATAATGCCATAAAATGATTCCTGGAGTGGCTATAGCCACATGAAAAAAAAATACTCCAAATCACTATTTATTGGAGAAATGTATATTAAAATAATTCTGAAGTACTATCTTATACCAATTAGATTGGCATATAAAATAGAAAAGGAAAATTACAAATGGTGTAGGGGATATGGGAAAAATGAGACATTAATGCACTGTTGGTGGATTTGTGAACTGATTCAACAATTCTGTAGAGCAATTGGAACTATGCCTAAAGGGCTTTAAAACTACACATAATCTTTGACCTAGCAATACCACTACATATCTATATCCACAAATATCTCCTATATTAAAAAAAAGGACCTATATGTACAAAAACATTTATAGCAATTCTTTTCTGAAGGCAATGAAGTTGTGCTATATGATTGTGATTGAAGAGTATTATTTTATAAAAAATGATAAGCAGCATGCTCTCAGAAAACCCTGGAAAGATTTCCATGAGTTAATGCAAAGTAAAACGTACTGTGTACAAAAAGCAACACTGTAAGATGATTAGTTGTGAATGACAATGCAATGATCTAAGACAACTTAGAAGGATTTATGATAAAAAAATTATATTCATCCCCAGACAGAGAAGTGATTTTGTCTGAATACAGATTGAAATATACTTTTTAAACTTTGCTTTTCTTGAGGGTTTTTTTGTCTGTGTTTTCTTTCACAACTTAATTGATACATAAATATGTTTTACATGACTACACATGTATAACCTACTTTGAATCGCTTGCCTTCTCAAAGGGAATGGGAAGTGGGGAGGAAGAAAGGAAACTCAAAGTTTTAAAAACAAATACTAAAAATTGTTTTTACATGTAATTGGGGGAAATAAAATACTAATAAGAAAATAACTAAAGAGATGATAGTTTCACATACTTGCTCTAGTCAAAACAGTTCGCTGATCTGACCAAGACCTTTGATACTGTTTGTTGGTCATGTATAAGATCATGACAAATTTTGGTGGCCCAGAGAAGTGCGTCAGTGTTGTAGTCAGTTTCATGCTGGCATGTTGGCACATGGATGACAGTCTCAAGCTTTCCCAGTCACCAAGGGAGTGAAGCAGGGCTGTTTTTTTGCCCCCATGCCTTTTCCCAGTACTGTCAGACACCTTCAACGAAGATGAAAACAGCATCAAGATCAGCTACTACCTGAAGGCACGTTGTTTAATTTGGCAAGACCATAGCCAAGACTAAAGGGGAGGAAGAATTAGAATGCAACTTTTTGTGCACAGATGATTACGTCCTCAATTAAGCCTCTGGGGCCAAAATACAAGAGAATATGGAACAGTTCTCTAGGTTTTGTGCTAACAGAGGTTCTCCACATCACTGTATCCATATGTGGAACCACTAGTTTTAGCAAATGGAGGAATTGTAAATGCTGTGGATGAATTGACTTATCTTGGCAGTATATTTGGCTGTTTACCAAACTGAAGGTCTACAGAGTCTTGTACTGACCTCACTGTTGTGTGCCTGTGAAACCCAAACAGTCTGCCAGCCCCATGCCAGAAAATGGAATTACTTTCATTTAAATTATCTTAGAAAGATTCTGATGATTATTTGGCAAAACAAGGTACCAGACACGGAGGTGCTTTTTCAGACTGAACTGCCAAGCATTCTCACCCTACTGCAGAGAGCACAACCTCAAGGGAACACAACTCCACGTGGTTCGAACGCCGAACATGTTCACCTAAAGGACTACTTGAAGAACTCACAGAATGCAAGTAGTCATGCAGAGGTCATGAAAAGCCATACAAGGGCACTCTCCAGGTGTCTCTGAAGAATTCAGGATCCACTGTGAGACTTGGGAAACTCTGGCACAGGAGCGTGCAAAGAGCATCCAAGAAAGTGTTATGCTCAATGAACAAAGCAGTAACTCAAAAGAAATGCGCAGTGTGCACATTTAGTGACACTCCAAATATTCCTGTCTGACTGATCAGGCAGTCAGGCATATTGTATCGTGACCCCGACATAGTGATGTCCTTTCAGTCCCCTTCAAGCATGAAGGACAACCAAATCAGAACCATAACTGTTCAATTCTGAGCACATTTCAGGAAAGACACTGATAACTGAAGAACATCTAGAGGTATTGAAGGTTCTCAAGGTCATGCTTTATAATGGTCAATTTGAGGAATTGAAGATATTTAACAGCACAAGAGAAGGCGTGGAGAGGAGATGTCTTCAAATATCAGAAGAGCTGTTATGTAAAAAGATTAGACTTGTTCTGTTTGACCAGATAGATGGCAGAACTGAGAAGAAGAAGTAAAAGATGCAGAGGTAGATTTAGACTTAGTGTAAGCAAGAAAAGCCAGAACTATCCAAAAGTGGAATGGGCTGCCTATAGAGGTAGTGCATTCCCCTACCAAGAACTCTCTAGGTGAAAGTTGGGCAACCATTTGTCAGCCACAATGTTCAAGGGATTCTTGTTTAGGAGCAGGTTGGACTATATGGTCTCTGAAGCTCCTCGCATCTCTGCAATTTTGCCACCCTCCAATTCCAGCTTGACACTCTCCCTTCATAAGTCATTCTTCATCTCTCAAGTCTTTTCTTCTTAAGCAATTTGCACTTCCTGTCTTTCCTTATTAATCACCTCTTTACTCCGAGATCATTTGTCTCTGGCTCCAAGATTCTTCCAGTTTCCAATTTCTCCAGATGTTTGTTTCAGTCACTGTCCTGATTCTGTCATTCATCTTTTGTCTCTTCATCAAATTAGCACCTATAAACCCCACATTTAAATCACATAAATGAGATGACTTTGGGCTTATCGCCCTTCTCAATTAGCTCTCTGAAAAAGCTATCAACACCCAATGGTTACATTTCCTCTTAAATGAAAGTGCTCTTTCCAAAAAAGAACCAATGATCTTTTAATTGCCAAATCTAATGGCTTATTCTCAATTCTCATCCTTCTTGATCTCTCTAAAGCTCATAACACTGAAGACCAATTTTTGAATATTCTGGGTTTTTGTAACTATTCTCTCTTAATTCCCTTTTTTTTTTTTTTTTTTTTTTTTCTGTCTGACCATTCCTTCTTAGTCTCTTTTGGTGGACCCATTATCATTGTCACTCCCACTAACTCTAGATATCCCTCAAAACTCTATACTAGGCTCTTGTCTCTTTTCTCTTTGTACTCAAATCCTTTGGATTCAATTAATATTTTTCCCCCCTGAGGCTGGGGTTAAGTGACTTGCCCAGGGTCACACAGCTAGGAAGTGTTAAGTGTCTGAGATCAGATTTGAACTCAAGTCTTCCTGAATTCAAGGCTGGTGCTCTATCCACTGCGCCACCTAGCTGCCCCCAATTAATATTTCAATGTGGATAAATCACTGATCAGTTTATCCACTCCTTGTCTCTCTTCTGCGTTCCATTCCCACATCTTCAATTGCCTATTGGACATTCCAAAGAGGATATTACATAGCTACCTCAAACTCAACATGTCCAAAACAGAATTTATCTTTTCCCTCAAAGTTTTTCCTCCTTTGAACTTTCCTATAACTCTAAAAAAGCACCACTATTTTACTAATCACTTAAACCTCTGTTATGAACTTTCACCCACACATTTAATCAGTTGCCAAATCTTATAATTTGTCTGTATAATATCTCTCCTATATATGCTCTTTTTTTCCCCACAAAACCACCAATCTAGTTCAGGAGCCCCTCATTATTTCTTGCCTAGACTATTTCAATAGCCTTTTGTTGCATGGATTTTCTTATAAGTTTGACTAGTTAACACCAATATGTCAGTATAAATCAGAGAAATAGGTTTTATTACACTCAGAAGGTGACACACCCCATCAGCAGTTGTTGGGAATATATTTCTGTCATTCACAATTCAGCTAGTATTATTCATACATTAAATAAGACTTTTTAAAATATAGCTTTTCATTTATAGTATAGCTGGTTATACAAAAAATGCACATTAAGAAGAATGTAAATAGCTATAAGAAGTAAAGAATGGATATATCCTTTTCAGAATAGTTAGTTGCTAATGCTAAATGAAGTGAGTAGAACCAGGAGATAATTGTATACATCAACAAGATTAAACGAAGATCTATTCTGATGGATGTAGCTCTTTTCAACAAAGAGATGATTCAGGTCAGTTCCAATGGTCTTGTGATGAAGAGAGCCATCTGCATCTGCAGAGAGAGGATTGTGGGGAGGATGTGAATCAAACATAGTATTTTTATTTTTTGTTGTTGTTTGCTTGCATTTTGTTTTCTTCCTCCTTTTTTCCTTTTTGATCTGATTTTTCTTGTGCAGCATGATAATTGTGGAAATATGTATAAAAGAATTGTACATATTTTAATATAACTTGGTGGGAGGGAATGGGAAGAGAGAGAAAAAAATTTGGAACACAAGGTTTTGCAAGTGTGACTTGAAAATTACCTATGCATATGTTTTGAAAATACAAAGCTTTAATAATAATAATAAAAGAATAGCTAGTTGCACAAAATCCAAGGGCACTACCTATTTGGCTAGATATGGGAGAAGGGCTTTCCCAAGACTGTTGAAGTACTTTTTTTTCTTTTTAGCAATTTAATCTTTTTACACCAATTAGGGGTGCAAAGAAGAAAGGGGAACCAACTATTGCAGCTAGTCTTGAAGTTCATGAACACAGCAAAATGAAAAATACAGAACAAAATTATATCAGTTATGTTTTACCCAAAATCCACTTTTAATATTTCTAATTGCTCTCCTTGCCTCAAACCTCTCCTTCCTCCAATCCCCCTCCACTCAGCTGCCAGTGATTTTCCTCAAGTACAGGCGAACTATGACATCATCTTCACCCCCTACTCTTTCCCCCAGCAAGCTCAATAAACTCATATAGTTCTCTATTATCTCCAGTGTAAGAACCTGAGCCCTTTTCAATCTTCTCACCTTCTCCTCCCCTGCAAGAACATTACAATCCAACTTTAACTGATCTAGTTCCCTATCCCTCACCCAAGATCTCCTGTTTCTGTCCTTCTTTCCCGGGCTGTATCCCAGGCCTAGAATGTTCTCCCTTCCAAACTCCAACTCTTAGAATCCCTGGCTTCTTTTAAGACTCAAAATCCTCCAGAAGGCCTTTTCTGGTTCCTCATGTACCTCCAGCTGCCAGTGCCATCTATTCTTCCAAGGTTACCTACTTGCTACTCCGAATTTCTTTTGTATGCTTTGATACAGTTGCTGTTTCCCCCATCAGAATATAAAGTCCTTGAGGGCAGGCACTACTTTTATTTTTTCTTTTTATCTCCAGAATCACAGGTACAAAATATGTGCGTAATAAATGTTGAACATTATTTATAGACTGATAGTGATATATTTAGAGATTTATTTATAGCCAAGGAAATAAGAGGGGAATCTGAAGGTCAGTGGCAAGATGGAAAAAAAAAAAGCATGGGATCATTGATTTGGAACTGGAAGACACCTCAGAAGCCATCTAATCCAACCCTCCCCCATTTTTAGTAGATAAGAAATTGCCCTTCAGAGAAGTTAAATGATTAAGCTAAAGTCACATAAGAGAAGTGGAATTCAAATCCAGGCTGTAGTTCTAAGGTGACAGATTCTAGTTGTTCCCATATGAAGGCTTTTGTTTGCATCCTTGCTTAGTTAGCAACCTTATCCCACTCCACCAAAGTAGTGAACTAAGGATCAGAAATATATAGAAATGTATCTGAAGATCAAGAGCAATGAGAAACAATTGGGCTTTTATTTGTAAGGCAGCTTTGATTTGCTTCTCTGTATGTTAGGAAAAAAAATAAACTATCCATTATAGAAAGCTGAACTGATCGTAGGGTCATATTACAGAAAAGTTAGAAAAGCTAATCCTAAATAAGTTGAATCTTGTTCAGGAACACCCCCCCCCAAAAAAAAAAAAATCAGTTTTATGTCTTTTAAAACAAAATCATTAATTTTATTCTGAACTTAGGAAATATAACATTTTCATAACAAAGACGGGTAGAAAAACATCCATTATGTACAAATTGTTATTCTTCTCAAACATGCAACAAAGCTATGTAACTTCCTTTTTTTTCCACTTTCTTCCAACCCAAACTTTTACATGGCTACCATTAGACATAAATATGTTGTATGTGTCTATACAGACACACATAAATATACATATATATGTACTGATTCAAATAGCATCTTCTTTCATAGGATCTTTGCAGTTAATTTGGGTATTCATAAGTCTGAATGACTTGACTGCTCAAAGTTGTTCTTAAAACAATGTTGCTGTTACTGTGTACAATGTTTTCTTAGTTGTACTCATTTTGCTCTTCATTATTTTGTGGAGGTCTCTCCATGCTTTTCTAAAATCATTAAGCTCATCATTTCTTATAGCAGAGTAATAATCCATCATGAACATAAACCATAATTTGTTTAGCCATTCCCCAATTGACAGGCATTCCATAATTTTCATTTCTTTGCCACCACAAAGAGAGCTGCTATAAATATTTTAGGTTCTTTTCCATTTTCCCTAATCATCTTGGGAAACAGACATAATATTGGTATTAATGGATCAAATGGTATAGGTAGTTTAATAACTCTGTAGGCATCATTCCAAATCTCTCTCTAAAATTGTTGGATTAGCTCACAGATCCACCAACAATGAATTAAGATACCAATTTTTCCACATTATTTTCAACATTTGTCACTTTCCCCTTCTATCATTTTAGCAAATGTGATTGGTGTGAGATGATATTGATGGAATTTTAGCTGCTTCCCCAGTCCAAATTAATTTCTCAATCTCTCTCTCTCTCTCTCTCTCTCTCTCTCTCTCTCTCTCTCTCTCTCTCTCTCTCTCTCTCTCTCTCTCTCTCTCTCTCTCTCTCTCTCCCCAGTAGAGTTAAAGGACTTTTCTATGCACACCTTATCTGAATTTTACCTTTTTTCAATCACAGGTACTTTTCTCATATATATCCTTATCTGAAATTCTCCAAATGTTTGTGAAATCTCATCTAAAATTATCCAGTTTTCTTGCTCTGCCCAATTCTCCTATTTTTTTCTCTATATAAACCTCAGACTTCCTCTGCTAGGCTACTGCTCCCTCCCTTAAAGAGAATAAGTTGAATAACCTCTATTCCCCTAAATGCCCAAATAAATGCCTTTGCTGGGTCAGAAATTCTGAGCCTGAATTCTTGCAGAGATAATACCATAATGCCTCAGAACTCCAACAATATTTCAAGGTTGTTTTAATTTGCATCTCTCTATAATCAATAATGATTTAGAGCAATTTTATGTGACTATAAATTGTTTTGATTTCTTCATCTGAAAACTGCCTATTCATATTCTTTGATTGTTTATCAATTGAAGAAAGACTCACAATCTTAGAAAATTTAAAAAGTTCTTTATATATCTATATATAGATATCTTAAATATATATTTAAGATATAAGCCCTTTATCTAAAGAACTGTCTATAAATTTCCCTCTAGTTTTCTGCTTACTTCTGATGTTAGCTACATTTAATTTGTGTAAAAAATTTTAATTTTAATCAAAATTATCCATTTTATATCTTACAACACTCTTTTATTTGTTCATAAATTCCTCACTTATCCATTAGTCTGAAAGGTAATATGTTTCATGTTCTACAGGTTTTCTTATTCTATTTCCTTTCTATCTAAATCATGGATCCATTTTGACCTTATACTGATACATGGTATAAGATCCTGGTCTATGCCCAATTTCTGCCAAACTGCTTTCCAGTTTTCCCAACAATTTTTACCAGATAATGAATTCTTATCCCAAAAACTTAAGTCTTTACACTTGTCAAACACTAGCTTATTATATTTGTTTGATGCTGTAGATTGTATGTCTACTCTATTCCACTGATCTATCTTTCTGATTCTTAGCCAATACCAGATAGTTTTGGTAATTATTGCTTTATCATATAGTTTAGAATCTGGTACTGCTAACCTTCCTTTCTTTACATTTTTTCCATTAATTCCTTTGAATTTATTCTATGTGGATTTACTTTATATCCTTCTACTTTGCTGAAAATTTTCATTAATTCAATTAACTTTTTATTTGAGTCTTTAGGAATTTCCAAGTATATCATCATACCATCTGCAAAAAGAGATAATTCTATTACCTTATTTTTCATTCTGATTCCCTCTATTTTTTTTTCTTCTCTTATTGCTATTACAAGAATTTCCAATATAATACGGAATAATATTGGCGACGGTGGGCATCCTTGTTTCACATCTGATTTTACTAGGAAGGCTTCTAGTATATTCCCATAACAAAACGTACTTGCTAATAGTTTTAGATAAATAGTTCTTAACAACTTATGGAAAAGTCCATTTATGCTTATACTTCCAAGTGGTTTTTTATTTGTTTGTCTTTTTTGGCTAGGAAATCAGGGTTAAATGTATTGCCCATGGTCACACAACTAATATGTGAAGTGTCTGAGGCTGCATTTGAACTCAGGTCCTCCTAACTCCATGGCTGATGCTCTATCCACTGTGCCATCTAGCTACTCCACTTTTAAGTGGTTTTTAATAGAAATGAATGTTGTATTTTATCATGTGCTTTTTTGGTGGGACCCCTTCCTTGTCTATTATTCCAAATAATTTATTTAATATTGGAATTACTTGGTCTTTAAATGTTTGATAGAATTCACTTGTAAATCCGACTGGTCCTGGTGCTTTTTTATTAGGAAGTTCATTTATGGCCAATTTTCTGTCTTAAAGGCAGATTACCAAAGCAATTACCAACATCATAAGCTATGTGGAACAACAAAAAAAGAAAACAAAAAAAAGGTTGTTTTTGCAACAGTCTGCAAATAGTTTGCTAAGCTTATATTTTTTTCACTAAAATGCCTATATCTATACAAAAAGATCATATGAAAAGGTCTTTAAAAAATGAAGCAGTCCTTGAAAGAACTGAAGTGTTTCATGAACAAAAAGGAGTTGAAAATATGGAGAATTCTCACCTGTATCAAAGATGGAATATGGAGCGATGTTATACAGAATAAATAGAAAGATTACCAAACATGCTGAACCATTTCTGGAGAATACAATTTCTGATACTCCAATGAATGATGATGAGAATTCACATAAGATGAGACATCATTCAACAAGAGCTAGAGGAATAGAGATAAAAAGTGGTAGTTGGTGATTTCCTACTAAATAAAAAAATAATTTGTTGATATAATGTGAGCGCTTGTCAAACCTTATGATCGTAATCCCCTTCTGGTGATACATGTGTGGGTAAATTATACCACTACCACTAGAAGAAACTTAAGAGAGAACAATGCTAAGGATTGGGAAATCCTTGGCAAACAAACTAAAGACTTTAGGGACAAAGAAACTGGCATCACTTATGCCATTGAAGACAGGAAATTTGGAAGATAAGGATAGTTTTGTGCTATTAATACCTGCCTGAGATTAGATATAAAGGAAGCATTAGAGGAGAATTAAATTAAGAATATATACTCGAAAGCATATTTGAGAAACTGAAGGGGAAACATAATTGACTTTTTGAGTGAAGATCAATAAAGAAAGAGAAGTGATATTATTTGAAACTATGTAACAGACCATTTGAACAAAAAGAAATTCAACACAGAGGATAGTGTTGTTGTGGAGACAAAGACTACCAGAAATTAGATGTGGAAACCACCCAAAGATCTGCTGGTTCTCCTATGTAAGAAAAGTAGAGCAACTGATAAAATAAATTAATTACTATTTAATCCTTCAAAAGAAAATGAGACAAAATCTTACAAAAATGAATATTGAAATATATTTTTACATGTATTTGGAAAAATAAACTGCTTTTTAGAAAAAAATTTAAAAAGAAAAAAGAAAAGAAAATGACACCGAGAACTGCTATTCTATAGCTGATTCTTACCCACAAGGAAGAACCAGTTGTTGACATATAAATGACAGGAACCTTGGGAGTGACCACTTCATCAAATGACAGGTGATACAGAAGACAAAAGCCTTAATATAATCTGATATCCAGAGAAAATTTGAAATGATCCAGAGAAAAGATAGAGAAAACCCAAGAACCTAATACTTTTTTGATTCATGATAATAGAGGGATTTAAAAACCGAAAGGATAAATTTCACAGGAACATATCAAGCAACTCAAATTAACACCTGTCCTTACAACTCCCCATACCCCATTAGATGTATAGAGAGTGAATGCTAAGTCAAGTAACTAGGAATGAATACAAGAGTGCCTAGTATCCTAAAGCCCACAATGAGCCAAGATTGACAGTAAGTGAAAAAACAAGGTGGGGTGGGGGTTAGCTGTTTGGAATAAAGGGGAGGATCAAAGAAAGGACAGAATTACTATTGTGAGTGGATGATAGAAGATTATCAATTCTTAATCTGTGTGTTTCCTTTTCAAAGCAGAAAGTAAAAAGTACAAGAGAAGTGAAGAGACCAAAAGAGAGTTCTCACTTCCCTCAATGACAGTAAGTCACCAAGATAGAATATATTATATTTCAAGGTAGTAAAAGAACTCTTGTGTTTAATTGCTGAGCTCAATAAAAGATCACAGAGAACAGGAGAGTAATGCTACAGCAGAGGAGAAGGGCAAATGTCCTGATTTTCAAAAAGGGATGAATATAAAATCTCCAAATTAAACTAAAGAGCTTGACTTTTATGGTAAATACAGAAAAAAACCCATATAACCAAAGATATGTTTTCAATAATTACAAAGTAAAGAACAATCTCAAGCAATAATTCCTAGAAACTAGTAAGGTATGTCAAGAACAAGTCATGACAAACTACACTCATTGCCCCTTTTTGATTCCCCGGTTCTAGAACAAAAAACTATACTCTTAGGGAAGGGGAGTGCCAACTTTTAGAAGCATTTTATAAGATCTATCATGTTATCATTGTGAATAAGAGAAAAATGTATGGGCTAGACAATATCACAGTTAGGAAGATTCAGAGTGCTTGGAATGATTAGAACAAAGAAGTAGTCACTAATTAGTCAGTTAACCTGGAAGAGGATTTCTAGAGAAATGTTCCAAGTTTTTGACCTTGGCCTTGTGCCACTTTTAATCAATAACTTAAATAAGGGGATATTTGGCAAATTTTAAGATGTGATAAAGCTGGGATGGATAGCTAATATATTGAAAGACAAAATAAAGACCTAAAAACATCTTGACATGTTATAAAGATGAGTCAAATTCTAATTCATTTATTCCAAATAAGTTTAAAATTCTTCATTTGGATTAAAAAAGTATGTGAAGAGGAGTTGTGGCTAGTAATTCATATGAAAAAGATGGTTTTAATGGACTGAAAAATCAATATGAAATCAACAATGTTGATATTGCAGTCAAAAATGTAATACTATTATTCTAGATAACATGAAATAAAGTATCCTGTATCCAAGATTCAGGAGAAAATAATACTCTGCCCTGGTCTGACCACCTCTAGAGTACTAGTAATTACTTCCCGATACCACATTTTAGGAAAGGCATGCATAAGTTGGAGCATATCCCAAAAATGGTAACCAAAATGGCAAGAAAATTGGAGAATATGCCATCTGTTGAAGGAAGTACAGATTTTTAGGCTAGAGATGAGAAGATTTGGTAGGAATAAGACATTATGGATCTTTTCAAGTATTTAAAGATTGGCATATGAAACAAAAACTAGGCTTACCCTTTTTTGGCTCCATAAGATAAAAGTAGGAGGAATGCCTGGAAGCCATAGAGGCCAATATTTCCTAATAATTGAAAAGATTCGAAAGCAGGATGTTTCTTCAAGAGAGAATCTTTAATCTTTCACTAAAAGATTTACTTCACAAGCAGAGAATAGAGATATTGTAGAAGCAATTTTGGGCTAGGTACAAGTTGAATAAGATAGTATTTGTGGCACTCCTTTTGTGTATGATTTTGTGAAAAGTACAGCTGAAGAATTACTATTATTTAGTATATTGCCATATCCTCTTTGCTAGTATTTTACTTAAAATTTTGTATTAATATTCATTCAGATGAAAGTCTGGTTTCAAAGATAGATAGAGAACAGAAACAATAAAAAGGACCAAGAGCCATTAGCAATAAATAAAAGTCTTCAAAAGAAGAATTGCAAACCAACAACCATATGAAAAATTCTCCACATAGCTAATAGAGAAATGCAAATTAAAATAACTCTGAGGTTTTACCTCATACTTATCAATTTGGCAAAGATGATTAAAAAAAAAAAAAAAGAAATAGTGTTAGAAGGACTATCAGAAGGCAAAAACACTAGCACACTGTTGGTGGAGCTGTAAATTAGTCCAAACATTTTGGTAAACAATTTGGAATTATGTAAGAAAAGTTATTAAACTATTCATGCCCTTTGACCCAGAATCCTATTATTAGGAATATATCCCAAGGAAATCAAGGAAAGGTCTCATATATACCATTCATACATATATACATTCAACGAATTCACAGCAGCATTTTTGTGGTATCAAAAGGCTAGAAATAAAATGAATACCCATAAATCCAGGAATTGCTGAGCATATTATGGTGTACAAATTCAAATATTATTGCAATATCCAACTTCAGTCCTAGAAAATAGATAACGAAACAGATATCCTATCTCTTAGTTGAGAGACAGAAGGACATGGATGCTGAATGTTGCAAATGTTATTAAAGAGGGTCACTATGTTAAATGGTTTTGCTTTAACAAAGTTCCATTTGTGGGAGAAACTGCTACAAAATACATATATATAACAATATCATGAGCTTGCTATCTGCTGGGCAAATTCAGCTTTATCTTTCCCACCAAGTAGTAAGAGAATCTAGTGATAACAAATGCATAAGATATTTAGAAATCAAAACTTTTACAAATAAAATGTACAAAGTAAGGCTGGAGAGGTTATATAAAAAAATGATAAAACTTTATCCATCAATTGACCTTAATTAAGCATCTACTCTATACATGGCATGGTTCTGGATGCTGTGGTGAATCTTTGAGGAATAAAAGGAAAGCTTGAAGCAAAAAAATTGGGTGAAACTAAATAAATCATGAAATAATCTTCCCCTGAAGAAGTATTGCTGGCTTAAATCGGACAGTGACCTAAGAAAGTGACCATTTAGTATCCCCTAAGGGTTAACCATTTCTGAGCAACTAATTATGAGAAATATACCTAGGCCATCCTTGGAGAATAATGGCTTACTTCTGAGAAATAATACTGAAGGATCTTACATAGTAGATCAAACCAATAATCTCTGACAACAGAGCCAAGAGATAAATGATGAGTGTAACATTTACCAGAAAAAAACCTTCCTGCCATTTTCTTGGTGAATAAAGAGCAAATGGAGCAGTCTAGAAATTCCAGATGGAAAAGCCCTGGGACTTCTCTGAAGGAAAATCCAGTGATTCCTTGTTGGTTGCCATAGTAATTCTTCATTCTAGGTCATCAAGTAAGAAGAGAAGCATGGAGCCTATGTTTCAGCAGTAAATAGGGGTATTTGGCATAAGCAGGCAAACATCCTAAGCACCTTCTCAGTGGACTGTATCCCAAAACCATTTTAGGAAAGGTACTCCTGTGAGGCACCTATTTCTAAAAGCTAATAAGCTACTTTATTAAGATGGGAGAGGAGCAGGAATTAATGAGATTCTGTGTTTATCTTTTTCACATCCACAAGGAATTATTATAAAATGAAAGGACTAAGACCTAAGTTAAGTGTCTCTCCTTTTTGTAATTAGATAAAAATGTTTTCTTTTTTAAAACAGTATGCAAAAAAAATATAAACAACCATTAATTTAGTCTTTTAATCTAGGAGTCACTATACAGTTTCAACCACATTATTCCTCTACTTCTTGTTTTAATTTTAGATTTCATATGGAGAATGTATGTGAAGAAATGGAAAAGGGTCAAAGGAAGAGAAAGCATGCATGGATAGGTACAGATGTGCACCACTAAAGGGAATGCCTACACTTAAGGATATCTTTGGCCCTGTGAAGTGATAACTCTGTCTCTATCACAGAGTGATAACTCTGCTTAAGAAAACACAGTGCTGATTCAGGCCAGTTCCAATGGTCTTGTGATAGAGAGAGCCATCTATAACCAGAGAGAGGACTATGGGAACTGAGTGTGGACCACAACATAGCATTTTCACTCTTTTTGTTGTTGTTTGCTTGCATTTTGTTTTTTCTCATTTTCTTCCTTTTTGATATGATTTTTCTTGTGCAACATGATAATTATAAAAATATGTATAGAAGAGTTGCATATGTTTAACATATATTGAATTACTTGCCCTTTAGGAGATGGGGTAGGAAGGAAGGGAGGAAGAAAAAAAAATTTGGAACACAAGGTTTTACAAGGCTAAATGCTGAAAATTATCTATGCATATGTTTTGAAAAAAATTTTAATAATAAAAAAAGAAAATATAGTGCCCCTCTCACCAAGCATTTACAGCTGTCCTCATTTTTGCTTCTCAATCATTCACTCTATAAGTATTCATTGAACATCAGTTATCTGTTGTTTGCACAGTTCTGTACTTCATACTAAGGGAGATGAAAAAGAAATTGAAAACATAGGTCCTGACTTCTAAAAACCATCAGTCTGTTTGGGAAGAGGAAATATGCACACGGCAGGAGGCAGACTGGAGTACACTCCATGGAAATGATGAGTCTATGCTTGCTGTAGCCATTTCTTTAGGAAATGGGCACCCTGGGATGAAGAAACAGTCCCCTTATTGACACTGAGCAAAAACAGCCTCAGTAGACTTTAAAAGAGCAGTGAATCTACCTTCTACCTCTCTTTTCTTCTCTCTGGAGACATAAGTAGTCTTTGAGTCTCTCCCTGAAGGGGTAAGGGTGGGGATTGATGGCCTGAGGAATAGCAAACTTGGCACATGGCAGCTCAAGCATGTGTGGGTTTCAGTCACTGAGTCTGGGCATTGGGTCCCTGATTTTGTTTTGGTCCCTTATTTAGAGAGAATGGTGAGCTAAGTGAGTTTCTGCAGAGGATGACTACTGCCAGGAAAAAGATCAATCAACCTTTGATGAGGCTTTCCAGAAGACAAGAATATGGTGGAAACTATTTAACAGCACAGAAAATTCAGCAGCCCTGCAAAATGCATCATATGCTGATGTTTTGAATATCAACCTCTGGAAAGAAAGTAAGAATAGCTATGTTACTGGCTTCTTCTGGCAAGGGGCACTTACGGGTTTTGTTAGTTATTTATTTCCTCCAAAAGAAATGTTTAACAAACTTTATCTGCATTGGTTGAGTCCCTTTCTACTCCCTACTTTTTGGCAGAGACCTTAGGCATGAGCCCAAACTGAAACCTTAAGCAATTCTCTGCAAAGTTCCAGATTAGGTTTCTAAAGAGCCAAAGAATGTGAGAAAAAGGCTGACTCTTTTCTCAGGTTGTGGATCTCCCCCAGGACTGAAGTTAGTCCTTGTTCATGGGTCGAGTTGAAAGAGGCCCATCCAGTGGAAAAACAGAGTAATCCTTTAAGGCAGCAGCTGATTCTTATTGTTACAAATGTAAAACAATAAAAGAACAAATGATATAAGAATATATAGCAAACTGCTTCCCAGAACACCCTTTCTATTCTAATCAAGTTAGCCCCATACAAATCTTGCACACTCATCTACAGGGCTTTGTGCATTCCGTTTCCTCTTTCTAGGCTGCCTGACCCTCTTTTTTTTTTTCCTCCATTATGACTCAGCTCAAAGCTCAGGTTTTTCAAGAAGTTTCCTCTGACTATCCCTATCCCACTGTGATCAATCATATGCTCTATGTCCCTTCAATACAGGAATCTAGTGTATCCTAAAATCACTTGGGCAGAAGAGAAAAGAAATGCTGCAAAGAGCAGAAAAGTATAAATAAATTAAGCTATGGCTTTTAATACTTTTAGATAAGCAATAATGTATATTTTATGGGTTTAAGAAATCAGTTACATTCCAGGAAGTCAGCAGAGATTTCTTAAGGAACAGATTTGTTACCTCTTCCTCTTTGTTGACAGCTCTAGTTTTAAACCAGAAAGAAGCTGAAGAGACATTAAATACCATCACCCTTTACAGTCCTCTGCCTACAAAGTTACTGGAATAATTCAGCTCTGATGGGGTCCCAACACCACTGCCTACTTACTTGTCAGGGCTGTCACAGCAAATGGTGTGGATGTTTATTTATCAAGCATACTAGAAAGAAGAGTTGCATAACTCAGTACATTATTTTTTATTATAGCTTTTTATTGACAAAACATATGCATGGGTAATTTTTCAACATTGACCCTTGCAAAAACTTCTGTTCCAACTTCTCCTCTCACCCCCAACCCCATCTCCTAGATGGCAGGTTACATGTTAAATGCAATACATCTTAAATACAATATATATATATATATATATATATATATATGTATATATATATATATATATATACATGTTAATACAGCTATCTTGATGTACAAGAAAAATCGGATCTAGAAAAAAAGTGAAAAAAACCAACTTAGTACATTATTAACAAAGGAAATTGAACACCAAGAAAATTACATGCAATAATGTAAATCGAGGCGTTCACTGAATACCACTGGAATGTAATCACATTTCTTTGTAACTCTTTCAGCTGTATAGCAATTTCTTTTTTTGGTACAACTTTTATACTAGGTTTGAATATTCTAGGTATTTAAAGAATCTATGCCAGATAAATGGAAAAATCCATTGTATTAATCTGTTGTGTAAGGTTCCTGGGTAAATGTTGTCAAAAGCATCTTGAACAGTCTAGACATAAAGTAGGCATTCATTCATTCCCAAAGCCCTTATCTTGTGCCTACTGTGTACGAGTCACTGTCTTAAGAACTGTAAGACGTAAATTGAGATAAAATACAATCTCCACCCTCTTAGAGCTTGCAGACACAATAATGAAGGATAAGGCAAATAATTGCAATATATGATGTTACTTAAGACATTGATTAGATTTGCAAAACAATGCAATGTGAATTCCAAGTAGGGGACGGGAAGTCATTAGAGCTCGGGGAAGGTTTCCCCAGGAAGACCGTATTTGCACCGAGCTATAAACACTAAGTGGGAATCCAACAGGTGAATAGGGGAGAGGCATTCGTGACATAGGAAGCAGCATAAGCAAAGCCGAACAGGCAGGGAAAGTGTATCAAGATAGCTAGACAGACCTTGCTCTCAAAAATAGAAGTCTTATTAATTACTGCAGGAAAGAGTACACAGAAGGCTGGCTCCTCAGCTCTCCTGGGCTTAATCATTTCTAGGAGGATGATTCCCAGATTCAAAGGAATCCATCACAGGCCTCCCAAACTCAATGGTCCATGAGTTTTCCCTCTGAACCCTCTCCTCCTCCAGATGCACCTGCTCCTGCAGAAGTCGGCACAGCTCCTCCGGCCCCAGGTGTGCAGCCACTGGGTTATCCCGAACCGCTGTGTTTAAAAGCGGAGACTCCTGGGATGGGAGGGGTCTCCTGGAAAAGGTCAAGGAAGGGCCAGGTCCCGAGCGCGGGGGAGACCGGAGTGCCTGCGCCTCCAGGCGGGACCGCTCTAGCCCGGAGTCTATTTAGCGCCTCTGTGCCCTTGGAAAAGCCCACAAACTCTCGGAGCCTCAGTTTCCTCCCCTGCCTGGGAAGCCAAGGCCTGGCCTTAGGAGACGGCAAAAGAGCGAAACCTCCACTCCCCAGACAGGTGTGCAATGCGGAGGCTCACTCTCCTTCTCAGAGCCCCACTCTGGCTCCCGCAGCTTCACCCTCCCCCGCTCGGGTCCGACACCTCGGCCCCTTCCGTGAGCACGGTGGAATGAAGGCGGGCCACAGGGAAAGGGGAAGCCGGCCGGCCCGCAGGAGCAGCGAAGTTCTCCGCTTCGTCCCCTCTCCCCCCCCCCCAACCCCCGCCCCGGGCTTTAAGGGAGGAGGGTGAGGGAGGGGTCTAAGTTCCGGTTGGGTTTTTCGGGTTGTATTGGATCCCTTAAATCCAGATCCTCGGAAACCAAGCTCAGGTTGGTTTTACCTGGAGCCTCCTCCCCAGCCACCATCCCTCTAACGAACTCTCTCTCTCTAAGACACGAGTCCGGAGGGGAAGTTGATGGGGGCTCATGAATGAATGAATGAACGGGCAGATGAATGAACGAATGCATGCATGCACGCACACCTCCACAAACTGCAATCTGCTGCTGGATGAATCCATGCATGCACGCACGCAGTCCCCCTCCCGTTCTGGGCTGGGCCGAGGGGCCTGGGAGGGGAGGGCTCAGCGTGTGACTGACCTTGCCGGTGCCAGTCGGACGGACTAGCTGGTGCAGTCCCAGGCTCTGCAGTCCCCGAGCTTGGCGGGGGGGCGCTCATTGGTATTCCCCAGCCCGCCTGCGTCAGGCCGAAGCTGCTATACTGCTCCCCCCACTCACCCAGACTCCTGCCCCAGCCCCAGCCCTCAGCCCGCCGCCCAGCTCTCGGGCTAACACCACGCGCTCTTCCTTGCTCATGCCCTCCCACCCCCCCGCCCTCCCCACCCCGTGCCTCCTCCCTTCCCCCTCCAGCAGGCGGCGCGCGCCGAGCCTCCTCACAGTCCCTGCGGCTCCCCCCCCCTGCCGCCCCCTAGCGCGCGCCCGCCCGCTTGTCAGAGGGGAAAGGGGAGGGGGCGCAAGGCTCCTGGCCCGCCCCCCGCCCGCCCACTAGCCAAGGGCGCTTCTGCCTGCGCGGGGCCGGAGTAGCCTCGGCGGTTGCAACGGTGGGGCCGTAGCAGCAGGAGCTGCAGCAGCAGCAGCCGATAACTGCCGCCGCCGGGCGAGCCGAGCCGAGCCTCCTGGGCGGGTGCGGGTCGGGGGCTTCGCCCCTGGCCGGGGCTCGCCGCCCCCTGCCTCTCGCCCCGCCTTCCACGGGTCCGGTCCCTGGGTGGGGCAGGTAGGGTGTCCTAGGTAGGACCCTCCCTGCGAAGCTCCCGAGGCGAAGGCGTCGCCGTTGCCCCAGCTCCGGAGTAGGAGGCGAGGATGTTCAGGGAGGAAACCACGTCGTAAGTCCGTGCCCCGAGCCGGAGCCGAGTCCCCGGGTAAGCGGCGGGAGCCGGGAGGGGGGGAAGGTGGAACAGATGAGCTTGGAGCGCTGCTGGGCCGGGAGGTAAAGGGGGGAAGGGAGGCAGGGTAGAGCGAGGGGGGCGTTCGTGGAATGCGGACCCGTCCAGGGGCCGCCCGCAGCTGTCCACGCCCTGCAGCTCCCTCCACCTGGCCTCGCCCGGGTCCCGAGAGCCCCGGGGCGTGGCTGCTCCCAGTCCCTGCAGGTGAGGGTCCCCGAGGGCCGCGCCTGGGCTCGGCAGGCTGGCGGAGGTGTCCCTGCGTTTGTCTCGGAGCTTACTCATCTCCCGGACTGAGCACCGAGCTCTCAAGGCACTCAGGAGGTGCTTAGCAGTACTTGTTGACCAGGGAGAGGACTGATGTTGCCTTTTGCACCCGGCAAAATGTTGGATGGAATGAACCAACCCGCCAGGACTCTGAGGTCCCCCCTGCAGAGGGACTTGACCGTGGGAAGGAAGAGTGTGCAGGAGCCGGCCCGGCAGATGCAGGGAGCGAAAGTTGGAGCTGTGTGATTGGGGAGGCAAACTGAGAGGGAAGCTCCAGGAAGATTAAAAGGACTGGTGTGGCTCATTTGTCTGGAGAAGGATTTGCGAACTGGGGAGCATTTGGCCTGAAGGCACAGGCTTTCCAGAAAGATGCTTTAGGTTCTTTAGAAACAGTACTTGGATTTCTATTTGCCATTTAAAATTCTGTGCTGCTTTAAAAATAGGCAGTATACCTGTGTTTGCAGTCCTAGTGGATAGGTATGGAGAGGTTGGAGAGAAAGGGGTCGTCACCAAGGAGAAAGCTAAGTAGATGGATTTTAGTAAGGGATCCCCAAAGCTGCTGAGTGTTTTTAATTTGTTTTTGTTGTTGTTGTTTGTTGTTGTTAAGCGAGGAAGGTAAGAGAAAAAGCTATCTTTGAGGCAGGAAAGAATATGTGTGTATGTTGACATGCTGCATTAAGAGACCAAGGCAAAAAATGCCTACTTAGGCAAGAGTTCTTACCTGGGCTCCACAGGATTACCGGGGGTTGGGGGGATAGATTTTTTTTCCCCCTGAGGCTGGGGTTAAGTGACTTGCCCAGGGTCACACAGCTAGGAAGTGTTAAGTATCTGAGATCATATTTGAACTCGGGTCCTCCAGAATTCAAGGCTGATGCTCTATCCACTGCGCCACCTAGCTGTCCCGGTGGGATAGATTTCAAAGAGTTAATAAACCTTTCGGATTGAGGGGGGAAATTACATCTCTAGTTCAGCTTGATGAGTTTTCTTCTTAATACTATGGGTTTTATTTAATGTATTTTAAAACATTCTGAGAAGAGCTTCACAGGCTTCACCAGACCAAACCTTTTATTGTTCAGTCTATCTAGGACCCAACCAATTTAGAATGATAGAAATGAAAGGAGCCATACATAATTCTACAGATTAGGAAACTGAGCTCTCAGAATTCTCCAGAAAGGAAATGATTTACAGAAGGCCACTGAGTTGAGAGGGACTCCACATCTCCATATTTTTTTTCTGCTGCATCATAGGGTTTCTTTCCAACTCATGGTCTTTAACAGCATAAGCACTGTGATATTCCTATATAATTTGGAAGAGCTCAAATCAGTAGGCAAGAAGAGGCAGCATAGAAATGGGCACTGATGCTGGGCTTACCATAATAAGTGAGGGGAATCTGAAGATGACAGAGGTGACCTTACCTGTTGCAAATTGACTACAATTAATGGTGTTCAGCCCTGCTGGGTCTGACCATCTCCAAATAGAGCAGGCCCATTCTCACAGTCAGTCATGTGGGGAGTGACTAACACTAGAAGTTGGGGTTAGGGTAGGTGGCCTCCCACTATGACTTGTTCCAGTAAGGATAGAGCAGCGGATCTGCATCTGTACCTAAGATAAGCTCTGATGGTAATCAGCAGAAGACATAGGGATCAGTAGCCAGGCAAAGGAAAGGGACATTTAAAGCAAATATTCTGGTTAGCTTAATCCATATCATCAAAAGACCATGGGAGAAACAAATGTAATGCCCTCCCTCCCTTTCCAGTGCCACAATTCTCAGTCTACTGCTTTAGACACTCTTGTATTGCTTCTCTGACCAAACTCTTATGATTTTCTTCCTTCCATTCATATTGTTCTACTAGCAACTTTAATATGCTTCTTCTTTCCACATCCATTAATAGCAGGAACTCCCCAGGCCTATTTCCAGACATCCCTTTTCCAATATATCTAATTTCTTATGTAGCTTATTTATGCTTGTAATTTAAATTATTTAGGTGACTAATCCCTTATCTCTATCTCAATTCTCCTTCCTCTAGATACTCTCTTTCAACATAACAGAAATGAAACTGTCTTCCTTCCTATCCTTTCCTTTGTCCTATTTACTCATTTTACCGAGCTACCAAAATAATATTGTTAATGCACAGATTTTATTTCATCACTCCCTTGCTGTAATAACTTCAAGTTTCCCATTGTCTACTACTAAAACACAAACTTCTTAGCCCGGCGTTAAAGGTATTCCATAATCTGATTCCAACCTCCTTCCAGGTCTTTTTCAAATCCTTTCCCTTCATGCATCTTATATTCCAGCTAAACTGGATCACTTAATGTTTCTGGGTTTTTTCTAGCCCTTTCTGATCTCTGCATCTTGTACGTGCTGTCCTGCTTCTGCAGATTGTCTTTCTTTTTTCTTCCTACACCAACTCAGGTGATACCTTCTAGATGAAGCCTTCCCTCATCCACTCCCATCTAATCCACCACTATACCCCTTCTGTCAGATCATATATTCTGATTTGTATTATTTTTTGTGTAGCTCATATTCATCCATGCTGGATTCTAAACTCCTTGAGGGCAGAGACCATTTTCTTTTTTATTGTTGTATTTTGAGTTCCTACTACTGTGCCTTATATACAGTAGACTGTTAATAAGTGTTTATTGAATTGAATTGAAATATCTCTTCCTATCACACTCCAAAAACCCAGGGATTCAGGAGACTGTGATCTTAGAGTTGACCACCACCACCATTTGGCTTCTTCCTCTCCTGTTGATGATCCAGAGGAATCTATAACATTTCTCACTAGTAAGCAAAGAGCACAATAATTTATTTAATAAGGTGCTATAACACCCACTAAAGCCTTCCTCCAATGTCTCAACCTGGTGTGCATGTGGTTTGCAGTTTTCAAGGACTATGACAAGGGAGTATAAGCTCTGGCAGGTCCTATCAAGTCAGAAACCTAGGGTTGGCTTGTAGGGTTACTGCCCATAGATCAACCTAGCTAATATCAGAGACTTTACCAGATGAGCCCCAAAGTAAATTTACATAACACTGCTCAAAACAACCCTATGAACTAAGTAGTATGAGTATCACGTTGTCTACATGAAGTTAGGAAAACTAAAACAGCCCATAATCACATAGCTAGTAATGTCAGAGCCAGGGTTCAAACCCAGGTGTTTTTAGATTTCCAGTTCTGAGTGAGTCCCTTCCACTGTACCAGGCTGTCTGTCTCTCAATTTACCACATCAGTGGGGAATGGGAGAAGATAGCAACAAAGTGGTTCAGTAGAGAATCAGAGGACATGGACTTCAAATCCCAAGATTTGCTACTGCCTTTGTGGCTTTGAGCAAATTATTTCACTTTTCTGGGCTTCAGTTTTTTGATTTTATATTGAACTATTGGAATCACAGATCCCTTCTAGTTCTGAATCTCCCCCAGCACCTAGCTACTCTTAGTAGGTGCTTTAGTATTTCTTGATTTATGTGTTGGTTAATGTGCTTATATAATCTCCTGACAAAGCAGTTTGTTTGTTTGTTTGTTTTTTGCCAATTCCTTCTATTTCCCCAGAGATGTTTGCAGTTTTTTTTTCCCTAATTATTTACTACTGACTAGGGCTCCCAAATGTTTTAAGAGAAAAAATTACAGAGTTCCAAAAAGTTACTTAGAAAGCTACACAGTATTTATATTCCTTTACTACATTGAAAATAAATAGCTATTCTTTGTCTAATGTCCTAGTAACATTTCAATGGGTTGATCTTAGTTCTTTACACAGTTCTTTTAGGTCCTAGAGGAAAAATGTCTTCCTATCTGGACCCATGGGTTACTACCCTCAATGTAAGCTGCCTGTACTTACTTTCACAACTTGGTGGAATTAAGGGAACAAGGTTTAGTCTTATCTATAAGTAATCTAGAAAAAGAGGTAGTGATTACAAAGAGCTAGGATCACATCATCAAGAACAGGTTAATGAGAGGACTTAGATTTACTCTAAGCCCTAGGGAAGCAGAACTGGGAACAATAGGGTGACTATTGCAAAGAGGCAGATTTAGACTTGTTATAAGAAAAAACTTCCTAATAATTCACTTTATCTTAAAGTTGAATTGATTGCCTTGAGAGATAGTAGGTACTTTTTCATTAGGGATCTTTAAATAAATATTGGGTAACTATTTATGGATGTGTTGTAGAGGGACTTTGTGTTCAGTTATGGATTGGATTTAGGTGAGCTTCTGAATTTCTTATAGCTATAATTTGTCTAGTCTACCATGGTGGCACCCATATTTTTATTTGTGTCACAAACTATTTGTTGATATTGTTAACTGTATTTTAATTGTTTGATCATCCTGAGAAAGCTTCTCCAGTTCCAGTCTCTCTTCCACACACCTGACAATAATCTTACTCTAAAGCACAGACATGTCACTTTCTTCAAGAATCCTATTGACTTGAAGATAAACTCTGAACTCCTCAGCTTAGCTATAATCCTTCACAATCTGTCTTCAGTGTACCTTTCCACAGTAGTTCTTCTTCATGAAGTCTACATTCCAGCCAAAATAGTCTAGTTGCTATTTCCTGAATTTGACACCCCTTCTATTACTTCTTTGTGACTTTGCATAGACTATCCCCTGTGCCTGGAATGTACTTCTATCTTTTTAAATCCCTAGCCTCTTTCAAAACTCAGATTGTGTGCTTTTTTTCTAATTAAAAAAAAAAAAAAAAAGCCTTTTTCATCCTGCATACCATCCCCCAGTTATTAGTAGTCACTTTGATTTTTCTGTTTACTATTTATCTTTCAATGGAATATAGACTTCTTGAAAGCAGAAATTGCCCTTGTGTCTCCTGTTGCTTTGCACAGATTAAATGCTTAATAAATGTTTATGGAATGGAATGGAATTTCCATTCTTTGGGGGGGGGGAATTGATGGTTAATGGGAAAGCAGTGTTCTATACCTGTGATTTCACTGGTGTAGAAACTACCATTGAGGAAATTCCCTCTATCATTGCAGATCAGTAATTTATAGTCTGACAGTTGCCTGATGCTCTGACAAGTTGTGACTTACCCAGGGTCACAGTATTTTAGTGATATTTGTAAAAAATGGTATTTGCAAGCCATTCTCCAATTGATAAATGGCCAAAGGATATGAACAGACAATTTTTAGATGATGAAATTGAAATTATTTCCACTCATATGAAAGTGTTCCAAATCACTATTGATCAGAGAAATGCAAATTAAGACAACTCTGAGATACCACTACACACCTGTCAGATTGGCTAAGATGACAGGAAAAAATAATGATGAATGTTGGAGGGGATGCAGGAAAATTGGAACATTGATGCATTGCTAGTGGAGTTGTGAAAGAATCCAACCATTCTGGAGAGCAATTTGGAATTATGCCCAAAAAGTTATCAAACTGCATACCCTTTGATCCAGCAGTGCTACTACTGGGCTTATATCCCAAAGAAATACTAAAGAGGGGAAAGGGAGCTGTATGTGCCAAAATGTTTGTGGCAGCCTTTTTTGCAGTGGCTAGAAGTAGAAAATGAGTGGATGCCCATCAATTGGAGAATGGTTGGGTAAATTGTAGTATATGAATGTCATGGAATATTATTGTTCTGTAAGAAATGATCAGCAGGATGAATACAGAGAGGCTTGGAGAGACTTACATCAACTGATGCTGAGTGAAATGAGCAGAACCAGAAGATTATTATACATTTCAACAACAATACTATATGAGGATCAATTCTGATGGAAGTGGAAATCTTCGACAAAGAGAAGATCTAATTCAGTTCTAATTGATCAATGATGGACAGAATCAGCCACACCCAGAAAAGGAACACTGGGAAATGAGTGTAAACTATTTGCATTTTCATTTTTCTTCCCAGGTTATTTTTTACATTTTGATTCCAATTCTCCCTGTACAACAAGAGAATTGTTCGGTCCTACACACATATATTGTATCTAGGATATACTATAACATATTCAACATAGATTTCTTGCCATCTAGGGGAGGGGCTGGAGGGAGGGAAAGGAAAAGTCAGAACAGAAGTGAGTGCAAGGGATAATGTTGTAAAAATTACCCATGCATATGTATTGTCAACAAAAAGTTATAATAAAAAAATAATAATAATAAAAAGAAAGAAAAAATGGTATTTGAATAGCCAATGTGTGTGAAAGAGAGGACAAGGAATCCAGTTCTTTCCAATGCTGAAGCCACCTTTTTAACCTCTACACCATATTGCCTCTTCTCAGTTTTTCTTATTCTCATTAAAAATAAAAATAAAAAACCCACCTGGTAGCTTCATCTCTTTATCTTTTCCTAATTTACTCACAATGGCTCTTTAATGAGGTGTGTACTCCCATTTAAACAGGATCCTGGACCATACCTGTTCTTCTACCCATTCTCACATCCATCCTCACATGCAGCATAGAAGAGAGAATTGAATTTGGCTTTAGAAGGAAATTCAGATGTACAGTCTTTTCATTTGACAAATAAGGAAAACTGAGTCCTAGGGAGTTGACTGCAGAGCTACTTTTCTAACATAGATCATTGGACACCAGATTCATGTCATTTCCATCACACCAAAAGTAGGGAGTAGAAAAGTTTCTGAGGTTACTAAGTAGAATATAAGAGCATCAATCCATAGGGTCTGAGCTCCAAAGATGTTCTTCCTGGTGGGCATAGAAGCAGAGGAAGAAATTGATATGCGTAGGGATGAGCCAAGGCTCTGAACGATCTGGTCATGCACAGCAGAATGAGAGGCAGCAAAAATATCTAGAGTGTTGAAGGGGGATTTTAAATGTAGATTAAAAGATCTTTTATTGAAAGACACATGGAAGAGAGGAAATGTATTAAACCTTTGGCAAAATGTGTTGGGTTATAAAGCGTGGAAAAAAATAGCAAAACCAGCAGGCTGGTCCTAGAAAGTTTGTGAAATGTGTAGAAGATATACTATAGTTGTTAACCAAAATTCTAGCTGAAACTCTCGAATGGTATTCAAAAAGAGCCCAAGGCCATGTTATTTTGTCCAAGAAAAGAGTGGCATTTGTGATTGTGAGTGTCCAACAAAAGTAACAAAAGTGAGCATGGGAAAACCAGCAAGAGGGAATTCAGTTTGGCAGACCTTTATTAAACAACTTCTATGTACAAGACATTGTCCTGGGTGCTAAAGATGCAAAGATGAAATCTAAGCCAGTCTCTGGCCTCAGGGAGTTTTAAGATATGCCATAAGAGAGGAAATAAGACATGTACACATAATTATAATGTAAATTAGAAAAGAGAGAATTTCTAGTGGAATGTTTGTTGTTAGAAGATAGCATTTAACCTAGACTTTATAAGAAGGGAAAGCATTCAAAAATTAGAAATGGAGGGTGGCGTATCTTTTTCAGTATGGTACATTATATAAGCAGCTTGGAATTGAGAGAATAAGATAAGATTAGCAAATGGCTTGTAGTCCAATTTGATTCTAGTATGTTTCAAAGAGAATAATGTGTTGTCATGAAAGGGAAGTTAAATGACTCCAAAGTGTTTTTGCTTTGTTTGATTGGCTGTGATAATGCCAGGAGTTTTTTGTTTTGTTTTGTTTGTTTTTTTGGGTGGGGGGAGATATAAGGAGGTAATATGTTAACCTGCTAGAATGGATTGGAGGTAGAGAGCACAATTTAGGAAGCCTTTGTAATTGTCTTAAGTGAGAGGTTGTTTTAGGATCAGGAGTAGTAGATGTGAATGGAAAGAAGAGAAATTTAAGAGATACTGTGGAGATAAAATAACAAGAATGAATATGAAGGACATTAGTAGTCCTACGTGGGGCCAAAGTTTATAAAGAATAGGACTTGTGTATGATAGCTTTTATACTATTCTGTTGCACAGAACCATCCAGAATTAGGAACTTCATAAATTTTTTTATACAATGGTGGCGAATCTAAAAACAAACTTGAACATCAGTATAGTTGGGATAAATAATTCCTAAAAGAAAACCTTCCTGGCATAAAAGTGCTCAGCTGCCTGAGATACAGGTATGAAATATGGAGATAAAACATTACTTAAAAGATATCCAAGGTTTCTTATTCACTTCTCTGCAAAAGCTCATTTTCTCTGCAAAAAATTGTGTTGATAGTTTTAGCACTTAACTGTTTGAAACACCATTTCATTTCCAATCTATTTGATTTCTTAAAATAAACCACAAAACTGATGGCATTTTGCCCACCAAATACTCCTGGCTTGGATTTTTTTCTTCCTCTTTCTCTGAGTAATGTACTTACTAATTGTAACATACCAACAAGTTCTTTAAGGGCAGCTAGGGTAGTGCAGTGAATAGAGCACTGAGCTTGGAATCAGGAAGATTCATCTTCATGAATTCAAATCCAACTTCAGACACCCTAACTGTGTGACCTTGGGAAAGTCATTTAACCCTGTTTGCCTCAATTTCCTCATTTTTAAATTGAGCTGAAGAAGGAAATGGCAAACCATTTCACTATCTTTGACAAGAAAACCCTAAATGAGGACACAAAGAGTCAGAAACATTTGAAAAAAATTATCAAACAACAGATTCTTTGATTTATGTTGTGTTGATGCTAAAAATTTATAGTAGTCCTAAGTTTTCTCTTAACCAAGAGAATAGATTTCTGTCGTACTTTATCCTAATTGGTTTCAATACTTATGACAATCTAATTTCTGGTGCTTTTGAGTGGCCAGCAAAAAGCCTCAGCTCTTGACTGTGCTATCTGTTCCCTGAGAACCTGTATATCATAGACAGCAAGTTTGGTGACTATTCTCCAGATGCTGACTAAACTTTTTGGTGCAGCCCTGGACAAACAGATGTGAAGAACAGAGACCCAGTGGCACCACCTGCAGCTCTTCCTAGGACTAGGGAGAAGTCAAATCTAAAAATAGCCCCCTAGGTTATTACCAGGTGATCAAATGGCTAGAACAGATCCCTCACCAGGAAATATGGTACTTGAGTATATATTGGATTTTTATTGTAACAGTCATTGATCAGATGATTACAGATCACACAGCCCTTAATGTTGCCTGTAAGCCCACATTGGACATTGATGTTTACTATCAACAGTAAAAGGACTGACTTGTTTTTCTGACAGGCTAAAAACTTATAATTATATAACTAACAAGAGCAAACCTAAATTGTGTAGTAAGCACATAATCTAGCAGTTATGGCTTTCTTAGCCACATAAGGTCATAGTCTCTATGAAGCACAGGCTTTTCCTGGCCATTTAGACAAATTGGTTGGTATCTGTTTGGACCAATAACAAACCAATCCTAAATGCCATGATCTTCATGTATTAACAGGAACTCAGGATATACTCCTACCAGATTGAGGAAATAGACTTCAAACTTCATCATATTCCCTTAAATCAAGAGCTCTCCTTTGATGGTCTCTTGTGCTACAGGACAGGGTACTGGGGGCAGCTAGGTGGCGCAGTGGATAGAGCACCAGCCCTGAATTCAGGAGGACCCGAGTTCAAATCTGGCCTCAGACACTTAACACTTCCTAGCTCTGTGACCCTGGGCAAGTCACTTAACCCCAGCCTAAAAAAAAAAAAAAAAAAAAAAAAAGGACAGGGTACTACAGGAGATGACCCCCAACATTGAGTACCATATTGATTTTAGTATAATTAGTCTCCTTTGTTCTGCTAATGTGGTTTATGCTAGCTATGTCCTGTGATTAGAGAAGTCATCATACTGTCATTAATTGCTGATTTATTTTTATTTCTGATGACCAGATCTCATTTCTTAATTTGCCTAGTTACTGGAGAAACAAGATAGATGTGAGTCATGGTATAGGTTGGATGAGTTCATAAAGATTTTTGAAGTTAAGTTTTTAGTCTCACTGACCTTTACCCCATCTTGAGGAATTTTTTTAAAGATAGTATAAGAAGAGTCCTTGAACTTGAAGTTTGAAGTACTATGTACTCAAACAGTTCTTATGAGAATCATGTGAGATAATATATGTGAAAACAATTTTTAAATGCAAAGGACTATATCAATCTACATAGCTATTATTATTGAGGGAGAGAATCTTAACACAATGGACTGTCTTCCCATGGTCTCCCACAGAATTCATGCTATAACTGTAATTGAGCATCTATGGGACAGGACAGCAAGATATAGTGTCCATTATATCATTTGAGCCCTACAACAACCTTTTGAGGAAGAAGCTACATGCATTAATTATTACCACCTTCTTACAAGAGAAAAAAAAACCAGAGATTGAAAGTTATTAAGCAATTTGCCCATGATTATACATACAGCTTTTCAGTGTTAGACATGTGATTTGAATTCAGGTCTTACTGACTCTATTTGCTATGTTTATACTTCCTTTCATTTTCTTCCCAAGAATATTCTAAAGAAATATTAGGAATATCTGAGAGAATGTTACTCTAGTTTTGTAGCTTTCTGAGGAGTAGCTTAATGGCTAAAGCAGGGATCCCTTGATTCCATATTTCTCTAGAATAATCTTGGGAAGAAAATGAAAGGCAGAGCCAGGGAAATTTCAACAAGCACATCCATCCTCATGCCTTGTTTCTACCTCACCCCCCCACCACCAGACTTCACTGGCTTTTATTAAGCAGATGGAAATCCTCTTCTTTTGTTTTGACCAATCATTAATCTTCCACTTGTCCTGCAACTAAGCTTGTGGTTGTTTTGTTTGTTTTTTGTTTTTTTTTTTCCTCAAAAGCACCTAAGCACAAATCACTGTGATTTTAAAAACAGCATTTAATCAAGATACCTTTTATGCAGTTTCTAATTTGTTCATACCAAAAGTTGCAAGTAAGTTAGCCTCATTAGTGGGCTGTTGTATTCTCAGTTTTCCCCCTCAAAATCAAAGCTATATCAATTCTAAAAGTAGCATGTTTAATATCCAGAGATCCTAATTTTGGTGGTTTTCTTTTTTTCATGATCCTACTACAGTACTGCTGCACATACAAACCTAGTGTGGCCAAGGAAAGTGAGCTATTTCAGGTAAGAAAAACATAGATTTTACAGAGTGCTTATTCAAGGCATAAGGTGACTTTATGCTAACGAATACTTTTTCAGGATCCTTGTGTAAATGAATTACAAAGATCATTTCAGTGTGTCATTAACAATTTAGATTTTCTAAAATAGTGATTATTTTTGTAATTGTACAGAACAATAGGTTATAGAAAGAAAGGGGTCATTGGGAGGTTAGGACATTTAAAATGCTGATACAATATCATTAAGTCAAATAACTTTGAGAGCATCCATTTTTGATTGGTTGGGCTTTGTTCAATACATTTTAATATGCCTTCCCACAAAACCAATAAGAACCCACTTACATACACAGCCTTTATCTTACCCCAATGAGCCAGTCTTTTAAAAGTGAATTTAACTTGTTTCTCCTGAATTTTCTTCCCACTGCATTGAAGTTCTTTGAAGCAAAACATGAGACTGACAAATCTAAAATTACACAAAAGACAAATCTAGCATTTCCTAACTGGAAGAAGTGAGTATATAGCCCTCAAATAGCAAGATTCCTGAGTTTCATTTCTAGTTCTGCATCTTATTTGCAATCTGATTGGTGATGGCTTCTAAGTGTCTCAGTTTTTCCCTCTGTAAGATGGGTAATTGCTTTGTTAAAAAGCTGTTTGATGTAATGACTTTGAATTTAATAAGTCTGTGATTGTTGAAATAACACTCAATTCTTGTGAATTCCACTGGCTAGAGCATTAACTTTGATCTACCTATATAATGTGAAAGAATTTTTAAATTCATTCAGGTATATTTAGATACTTAGAAGAAAGCTATTTTGAGGGTTTTTTCTGGGGAGGGGAATGGAGGGGAGGCAGGAGTTAGGGATTCAGTTTCTGGAAACTGAAACATCTCTGGAGATGTGGCTCCCCTAAGTGTATTCTTTAATTTGTTCCTAAATCTTTCTTCACCATATCCAGTCTACAAAAGCCAATGCTATTTATGCTCTGTAAATCTTCCTTAGCCAATTCTAAAAAGAAACAACTTGAAATTAGCTATTTTAAAAACAGAATGCTTGAGGAGGAAAAAAAAAATCTTTCTTCTACTTGCCAAGATCCCAAATTCAGGAATCTGGGTTTCCTTGGTAACGGCTGATTGCAGAGCAAACACTAAGGCAGAAATTTGCATCACTTTTATGCAAGTGATGTCATCATCAAGTTACTAGAGAAAATACACAAACTTCTGGTTTCTTGTCTCTAGTCCCACCAAGTATGTGGAGAATTAACAGCTTAGACAATGCAAAGATCTGGCTGCCATTTGGTTATATACAATAGCTTATAATGAGTCAAAGTTTGCAAAAAGTAAAGAAACTAGAGACCAAGGTTAAAATGAATTTCTACTTCCTTTTTCCTCATTTCTCTGTATCAAGTTGAATAGCTTCTCCTCCTGTTTTGCTAGACCATGATGCCTAGAAAAGATCAGTAGAGATGTTTAATGTAATGTCTTTATTTTCTTTCCAATTTAACATCATTAACACCAAGGAAAACCGTAATTGTTAGGTTACTTCTTATCTTAAATCAGTTCAATTAAACTAGTCCAAGCAATAGATATGGGATTGATAATAATTTGACTTAAATGAGAAGCAACCAATAAGAGATGTTCATATCGTGCATACATGCATATATATGCATGTAAAAGGGATTGCAGAATGGAATTAGATATATAGCTCCTGGCTATAAGAACTGTTGGCTTGTATACAAGTGATCTTTAACTATGTCAGGGATAAGACTGTAGTTGGGATGAGGAGTGGCAGATTTCTGACTTGATCCAAGAGTTTTCCTAGAGAAAGACATGTAAAAAGATAATCACTTTCTCTTGGTCAGATGGCTTTGTGCCTAAAATTACAGAATTCTAAGTCAGAAACCAGGCCATTTTACCATAGAATCTCTCAGTTGGCAGAAATTTGGCTTAGGTCCTGAGGCCTCTTCTAGTTTTCATAGAACAGAGCTCTGGAACTCTGAACTAAATTAGATTTAGGAACAGAAACTTATGTCATCTGAGAACCACCTTCAGTGACAGATGGCATGTGCCCCTTTTACTGATTGATGATCTCTTTTGGATACCACATTGAAATCCATTTGGCTGAGTGTAGCATTCTGTTAGAATATAAGTTCATTGAGAGCAGTCTGTCTCACTTTTATAATTGTAATCTTAGTGCCAAGGATAGAGTAGGTACACAAAGTACCTAAGCTAAGTAAGCTTAATAAATGTTTCTAGTTTGAGTGTCCTTAGCCTCATACCTGTATGCCTCTGCTCTTTTCCTCACAGAATCATGGGGGTGTTGATGTCCAAACGGCAGACAGTGGAGCAGGTCCAGAAGGTGAGCCTGGCTGTGTCGGCTTTCAAGGATGGGCTGCGGGATAGGCCTTCTCTCCGACGCACAGGGGAATCGGCTGGGTCTCGGAGAGGCACTGTAGAACACTCAGTCCAGGAAGTACAAGAGGAGGATGAGCCAGAGAAAGTGGCTGCTGTCCCACAGGAAGAAAACAGTGTCAACAAAGCAGCTTGGGAAAGGCTGAGAGATGGCCGTGGGGTAGAACCTGAGGAGTTTGACCGTGTCAATCGCTTCACGCCACCTGCCTTTATCAGACCCATTCGGGAGCTACATGATGACAAGCCACTTGATATCTGCTTGGAACCTAGAGAACCTGTGAGTTCTAGAGTAAGGCAGAAGAACTATAGGGGAGATGGGAGAATGGGCATAATCCGGAAGGAAGATCTCAAATTTACAGAATAAATGGTAGGCTGCCTAGGGATCAGATAGCAGGACAGTGAGCTGTGGGGTATGAATAAAAAACATTAAGAAAAAAAATTTAACAAGATGATGGACCTTAATCCAAAACAAACTGATTTAACTTTTTCTGTCTTGAGTCCAAATATTACTGAGTTCTCATCATAGGAAAATAATTTAGCCAGGGGGATGTGAAGTAAAGGGTGAAATAGGGAAGTCACTGCACATCCATCTATCCTCTCTACTATATAATAGCATGTCAGCTGGAATAGTATACCCCTCTTCTGGTTCAGAATAGTAGAGTTTTTTGGCTCTCTTCTCTAGAATTAATCTGTTGTTCTAGCATTGACCATTATTGAATATATACCTAAAGTATACATTTCTTAATAGTCTGACCAAGAAATTTAAGTGTAAAAGCCAAGGCTTTGCTTAAATACAAATGGACATCCTATTTCATGTTGTTGAATATCCCTTTTCTCCACTTTTACTTACTTCTCAGGTTATCAATGATGAGATGTGTGAGATTTGTGAAGTATGGACTGCTGAGAGTCTCTTCCCATGTAGGATCTGCACCAGGGTTTTTCATGATGGCTGTTTACGCCGTATGGGCTATCTACAAGGAGACAGTACAATGGAAGTGACTGAGATGGCACATACTGAAATAGGATGGAGCTGTTACTATTGTGTGAGTTTGGTGGGGTTGTAGTGGTAAAGGTGTCAAGACAAAGCAGTTAAAGCCAGTTATTTTACAAGCGGCTATATCATATGGAATCCTCTAGTCAACTGGCCCTCCAAACTTAGAATAGACTCAAAAGGTGTCTGAAAAGAAGTAGGGATATCTGTTTTTAAGACGCCTTTATTCTCCAGATTCTGGCCTGTAAATAAACCCAGAAGAAAGTTTGATAGCACAAATGATTTCTATAATGGTTTCTCATCTTCATAAAGCCATATCCAAACATTAAATTTTATTCAGCTAAGAAGCCCAACAGAATTTCAAAATGTTACTTTTTGTATGGAATGGCTTTCTTTCATTGGTGATCCTGAGACAAAAGGCCAATATCTGAGTCCTACTCAACAATATTTTTAATAAGTAGTCATCTAATCCTTATTGAAATTTAACTTCAACATCTCCCAAAGCAGCCAATTCCATTTTCAGATAGCTCTAATTGTTAGGAAGCCTATACTGCCTCTATGCAACTCATTAATCTCTGTTCTGTTCCCTGGGGCCAAAGAGAATAAATTTAATCTTCTTTCCATGTGGTAGCTCTTTATATACTTCAAGACAGTTGCTCCTACCTCCTCACCTCCCCAAATTTTCTCTTCTCCATGCTAACCATAATAACTTAACTTCATTCTACATATAACATGAATATATAACATATCACAATTCTTGACTATCTTTATCATCCTGTTGTGGATACCATGTATTCATGTCATTCCTAAAACATAGTGTCTAGAACTAAAAACCATATTCCACAGGTGGGCTTTGTAGAGCAAAGTAAAGTAGAATTCTTCCTTCCTTAGACTGTTATGCTCTGTCTCCTTCTTAATGCAACAGACAGCTACATTAACCTTTTGGGCCATTATGTGATATTTTTATTCAGATTGCATGTGCAAACTGCTAAAATCCTCAGATCTCTTTCAGATGGGTTACTGTCCAGCCATGCCTCACTTACCTTAGATTTAAGGGATTTTTTAAAACAGTGTGAAAACTCACATTGACTCTTAAATTCCATCGTTAATTTTTGCCCTATATTCCAGCCTTTTAAGATCTTTTTAGAAACGTGTTAACTGTACTGCCCAGCTTTTATCATTTGCAAATTTGACAATCTTTTTTGCCTTTATCTCAGTCATTAATAAAAAATATCAAATAGCACAAGACCAATGATAGATCCCTAAGGTACTCTATTGAAGACCCCCTAAGTTAGCATCAAATTTCTATAAAGTAACTTTTTTCCCCTCATCTTTCCTTTGTATATGCCCTGCTACTTTCACCACTTTCCTCTCAACCTGTCTGAATATTACCCTTCCTTCAGAGTCCACCTGAAATCTTCTATTGAAGTCTTTCCTGGATGTTTTAAGTACACAATGAGCTATTGTGTACTTTTATTGTCTGAAATACTCTTTGCATTTTGCACATATTGCTCTTAGTATGTATCAATGTAAACTCCATAACAAAGACCATGTTTTACATGCCTTTGTTTCTTTCATGCAGTGTTCAGTACAGCACCTTGCACATAATAGGAGCTCCATAAATACTTGTTTATTAGTTAGTTCATCATAAATAGAAATTGATAGGCCTATTCCAGCCCTTCATTGGGCATGGAACCCCAGAGATTAGAGTTAGCAATTCATTAATTCAGCAAATATCCATTAAGAGCATGCACAATACAAAGAACTCCTGATAGAAACCTCACACTTTTTTTAGATGTATAACAATAATGATAATAACAGCTACCATTTATATAATGCTTTAAAACTTGCATAGTACTTCACATGTTTCTTCATTTGAAACTGAAGCTTGGCAAAAACCCATGGGAAACATGTGCAATTAAAAGAGAAATTATTGAGATTTGGGTTCCAGAGAATATTGTTTCCCCAAAGCTAGTAATAATAAATAACTCCTGCTATCTCTATAGTACTTAGACTTTAAGATGTTAACTTGTTTTTTAACTTTTTTTTTTAATCCTCACAGCAACCTTATGAAGTAGACAGGACAAATATTATTTTCCCCATTTTATGAATGGGGAAATAGTCCCAGAGAAGTTAAAAAATCTAAGAGCCCATGGCTAATAAACTGGCAGAGCTGGGAGAGAAGCCAGGGTTTATGACTCATACTGAGTGCTCTTTCCACTACACAATGCTGTTTCCTAAGGAGACCTAAACCTCGTAGCCCTCCACTTTCAGTGTTATCCCATACTATGGCTATGTTTTTAGTGACAAATGACAATATATTATATCTATGTAAAGATGGTGGTAGTTGCTACTTCTTTTTTTCAAGCGTACTTGAAAATTTTGATTTGTGAGCAAAAGGTTCTTCATATAATTTATGCCCATAAAGATTTTTTGGTTCAAAGTTTGTAGTAATTGCCATCATTTATGACTATCTTTCAGATTTGATCTACTCAGATCCTTGGCTTTAAAAAAGTCCTGCATTTAAACATCTTCCTCACCTTACTAGCCCTGACTGATACTTACTGGTCTAACTCTATTTTGTTATTTTGTGGGAATTTGGGGGAAAGGTATTGAGTTTTTGCCACAGTTTTAGAAGCTATTCTTCCATAAAATGAAAAAAGTATTCCTTGTGCTTCTTACAACAAATGATCATATAAATGAGTATTCTTTTATTACTAGTGGACAAATATACTAGCAAAGGGCTTCTTACATCCTCCATTCCAAGTCCTTATTCCCTAACCAAACCACTTAAATCAAGGTACTCAAATGAACTCTGAAGCAAGAAGAATACATGTAAAGCAGTAACACACAATATATACACATCCTCTGTCATGGTGCTATCCCAAAGCCATTATGAACTAAGCTGATTAGGCTACTTGGGTTCAGATTTCTAATCATGAGTCAACATTGATTTTATTCACTATGAGCTTAGTTGTGCTCCAGTTTGACTATCCTACTCCTGACTCTGGATTAGGCAGATCACTAAATTTAGCTATACTGCTTTCTTCTGGAAGCATCTTAGTCCTGAGTGAGAACCAGAGCAGAGGAAGAAGAAATGGATCCTTCCTCTGACTTTCCCCAAATATCGCTCTTATATCAACATTTTTGTCCAGAGACTTTTGTAGCCTATTCTCTGATCCTGTACATGAAGTTTAATATTTCAGGAGCACTAAGATCTTCATCTCTGAAATGGGAATTACAGTGAATTAGAAATGATCAGAAGTCAATACCTTATTTTAAAAATGTCAGATGAATAATTGAGGCCAACTTCTCTTGACTTCCCACAGAAGCTTACATTCCCATCTAGTATTTGATTTCAAAATGGGTAAAGTTCAATATCGTCATCATTCTTTTATACTCATAACTATTGTATGATGTTGGTAGAACACTTGTTATCCCTATTTTACTAATGAGTAAATTTAGTCTCAGAAAAAATAACTAACCTGACTAGACCCACATAGCTAATTAGTGACAGAATTGGGATAACAAACCATTCTTGAAGTGACCTGCCATTTCTATTGCTAGCATTTCCTGTCTCATTCATCTGAAATCCTAGGGATAATATATTAATTATTAACCTTCTGGGTAAATGAGTCAGTTCATGGTTTCTCCTCAACCTTATGAAAATCTTGAAGTTATTCTTCTTTCCTAAAAAGGATTCCTTTTTTCCTTTAGCATTTCCAACATGGTGAAATAAAAAGAATATTGAGAGTCAAAGGACATAAATATAAATCATGGTACTGTTATCTGCTACCTTTGTATTCTTGGTCAAGTCATTTAGACCTCATCTGTAAGATTATGTTGAACAAGATGACATCTCAGGATCAAATAATATATATATACATATATATATATATATATATATATATAATATAAACAATTAGAATTCCTCTTCTAGGAGTTACTGAGGGACCAAATAGATCTGCAGTGAAACTCTACTTTTTCTCCCAAATGTCAGCTACCATCCCTTCAAACCCTAACTTTCTTCCTTGATGACATTTTTGCTTCAAGATTTTCTGCTGTGGTAGAATTTCCTCTCATAATTAGGTTGAAAGTTTCCCCTTTCTGAGCTAAAGCCCCATTTTCTGCTGTCTCCACTAAACTATGCATGAATTCACCACCACTAATCAATTATCTGTAGGTTCTTGTCCCAGCCTGATGTGGTTCCTCATGAGATTCACAGATGGTTTTCTTTAATCAGGAAGCTTTGCATCTACCTGTTCTTTGATGGCACTTTTAGGCAAATTGGAACCCTCAATTAAACATCAGCACTCCAGAATACTGTAAACAATTTTTTGACACTTCATTTCCCTAGTTATACAAATGTATGTCATTTAGCATTGTAGTAGAATGGTTTCAGATGATCCAAGCAGTCAGGAGTAGAGCTAAGATTAGAACTCCAAACCAACCCTTAATCCTTCTTTCTTTCTTGTCTTTGGAGCAATAATATCCCTGCCAATACTAGTGCTGTTTACTTGATCTGCAGCTCTTTTATTTTTCTTAGAACAATCTCAACCTGCTTCTCACAGAAGAAGAGATGTACAGCCTCATGGAGAATTTCCAGCAATGCAAAATTATTCCTGGTGAGGATTGCCAAGTGTTTATCAGAGTTTGGGGAAGGACATTGGGCAGATTCTCCCAAATATGAAGTCATATTTGTATAATTAAATAACCATCTTAACCATATTTTTTAAATTGAAGGATTGTGGGGTTTCCTGTTATATCAGGAAAATAATATGTGGTCTTTGGGGGGAGTAGTATGGAAAAATAAATTTTAGAGGTCCCTGTAAGTCTATGCATTTCCATTTAGAATTCTAGCCCCCAAATAAGTGACTTCTCCAAACTCCCCTAGTTGAGGGTTCGTATTACTTGATAGAAAAGAGAGATACTTGTGGTTGCATCCAATGTACAGGACCAAAGGTTAATATTTGGAAGTGGAGGGAGGGGGGACAGGTTAAAGATAAATGATGAGCTGGGTCGAGAATTTGATAAAAAGTACACAAGAAACTAGTGAAGGCTTTTTTTCTATACAGATTGTTCCTTGACCCTGGAGGACTTTTTGCGCTACCACCATCAGGCAGCAAGACGAGGAGGAAGTGAAAGGGCACTGAGTGAAGAGCAGGAAGAAAGGGCAGCTCAGCAATTTGCTGCCCTCGATCCTGAGCACCGAGGCCATGTTGAATGGCCTGACTTCTTGTCCCATGAGTCCCTCCAACTACTGCAGAAACTTCGTCCACAGGTGTGGCAAGGGTGGCTGACCCTAGGACACTAGATGGAAAAGGGGTTTGGGAAACTGAGATTAAGGAAGCAAGAATACAATAGTTCTTGAACTATTTGTGGCAATGACTTGGTGAAAGAAATAAGAACATAAGAATCCTCAGGAGTAAAGATAGAATTTAGGATTTTTTCTAGTGACTAATGACCAAATGTGCTGGGACAAAGGTATCTGGATAGTGAGATTATAAAGGAGGTTAATAATTTACTTTTGTTTATTCTAAAACCTCAATATTTCATATAAAACCTAGAGACCTTAGGATTGTAGAATTTATAGCTGGGAAGGCCTTAAATATAATCTAAGCCAACCATCTTATTTTACATGTAAGGAAACTGCTTAAGACTCTTTCAAGGTCATGCAGGTCATAAATACCAAAAATAAGTTTTAGAAAGCCGCAGTTTCAGCAGAAAGCATCTATAGTACTCTGATTTCCATATCCTTCTTCCCTAAGAACTCTCTATTAAGGCTACTCACAGTTAAGGAGCGGGAACGAGCTCGAACAGCCTTCCTAGCCCAAGGCATTGGGGGTTATATCAGTGAGACGGAATGCCGTCGTGCCCAACACACCTGGTTCCGAAAACGACCCTTGGAGGCACCATCTTGCAATGTTAGGTATGCTTTATTTTTATACTTTACTTTCCTTCTTAAAATCCATACTAATCTCCCCAAAACCTTTTCTGAAATCCTAATAATTGCCTTATCTATAACTTATCTTATAACTCCTTATCATTTATAGCCAATCCAAGAAAGCACCTCAACTCCTTTACTATTTTCTGCCACCATCCCACAACCCCATTTAAAAAAGGAATTCTTCTATGTGTGCCATACCTTCCTGGTAAACAGAGTAGAGTGATCCCTAGAGTCCAGGGCAGCCATTGCTAAGAGCTAAGTGCTGCCACAAGTCAAAGAATAAGATGCATCATCTCATAGGAACTCTGGCATAGGGCCAAATCTCTTGATCTTGTCTATTCCCAACCATATGTCCCTGTGCCACACAGTATCAGCCATGTGGGACCCATATCAGAAAGTAGTCCGGCCAGCAACAGCAGTGCCAGGAGCCCAGAGAAACCTCTGCAGACAGCTGAACAGGAGGAGCCCAGGTGAGATATTTGTGTCATCACCCTATCCTTGGCAAGAACCATCATTTCCTTAATATTTTATTTTTGTCCAGTTACATGTAAAAACAATTTTTAGCATTAGTTTTAAAAACAAATTCCAAATTCTTTCCCTTCCTCACTCCCCAAGCTCACCCTATTGAGAAGGCAAGCAATTCAATATATGTTATACATGTGTAGTTGTGCAAACTATTATAACATAATAGTCATGTTATAAAGGGAAAAAACCCTCCAAAAATCCAAAAATATTACAAACCCTCAAGAAAAATAATGGTAAAAAAATGTTATCAGTAATTTCTTTGAGGACGGATAGCATTTTTCATCATAAGTCCTTCAGAGTTGTCTTGGATCATTGTATTGCTGAAAATAGTTTTGTCATTCACAGCTGATTGTCTTACAATATTGCTATTACTTTGTAGATAGTGCATTTTATTTTGCTTTAGCTCAGTGTTTCCAGATTTTTCTGAGAGCATCCTGCTCATTATTTCTTAAAGTACAGTAGTATTCCATCATAATCATACCACATGCCACAATTTGTTCAACCATTTCGCAAATGATGGGCATCCATCCTATCAATTTCCAGTTCTTTGCCACTAGAAAATAGCTGCTATAAATATTTTGTACATGTAGGTCCTTTGTCTTTTTGTTTTTTATTTCTTTTGGAATACAGACCTAATAATAGTATTGCTATTTTTTATCATATTTTTTAAATCTTTGACCATAGTTTCAAATTGCTCTACAGAATGGATGAATCAATTCCACCAACCATACATTAATGTCTCATTTTCCCAATACTTGTCATTTTCCTTTCCTGTCCTATTAGCCAATCTAATTAGGTAGTTAGGTACCTACCAATTAGGTAATACTTCAGGATTGTTTTAATTTGCATTTCTTCAATCATTAGTGAGTTAGAACATTTTTTCATATGGCAATACCTAGTTTTGATTACTTCATCTGAAAACTGTTCTTTTAAACATTTATCAATTGGGGATTGAAGAGCCAACATTTCTATACTCTATAGGGTGCCATCATTTTCATTGGTTGACCTTAGTTCCTCATATATTATAAGATAGGCCTACTACACTGGCCAAGAAGAAAGCCTGCTTCTCATGAATTGAGGTCTTGACAAACTTGTGGTGTCTCTTAGCTTATTGTCTCAGTTGGAGCACATTACATATGAGACTCTGTACTAAGTTCTGGGACTACAAAAAAAGACAAAAGACAATATCTGCTTATATGAGGAATACAGCTTGCCAATAAATATATACAGAGCAAGCCATATAAAAAATGAATTGGAAATAAGAGAAGACACTGGAATTAAGTGGAATTGGGGAAAGCTTCTGGTAAAAAAAAAATGGCACTTTAGTTATGAATTAAAGGAAGCTAGAGAAGTCAGAAGGCAGAGATGAGAAGGAAGAACATTCCAAGCATGGAGAACACAGGGAAAATGCTTAGAGCCAAGAGATAGTCTTTTTCACAAAACAGCCAAGAGGCAAGTATTGCTGGACTAAAGCCAGACCCAAGCATGGGAGAAAGAGTGTGTAACCTATAAGATGACTGGAAAGGTAGGGAAAACTAGGTTTTAAAGGGCTTTGCTGACAAAATATTTTATATTTGTTACTGGAGGCAATAGGGAGCTACTGTAATATATTGAGTGATAGATATGGTTGGAAAATATGATCAGACTTGAGCTTTAGGAAAATTATTTTATTCAATGAATGAAGGGTAGATTAGAGGCAGACATAATGCAAGCAAGATAATTGTAGCTTGGAATGATGAAGATCTTCAATGTTGACAGTGTCAGAGAGTAGGCCATATTCAAGGCAGGTTTTTAAAAGTGAAATCTACTTGAACACAGGTATGGAAGATGATAGTGAGATGACTTGTAGGTTGATAGCCTAAGGGACTGGGACAATGGTGTATCCCTCTACAGCAGTAAGGAAGGATAGGAGAGAGGAATGGTGTGGGGGAAAGACAAATTTCAATTTTAGATTTGCATTTAAGATGTCTAGTAGACAATCCAATTTGGGTTGTCTGAAAGGCATTTGGAGGAGAAAGAAGGAAGTCAGTAGAGAATTTTGGCAGAACTAGGTGTATTTAAGAATCATCAGTGTAGAGATGGTAATTAAAACCATGAGAACTGATGAGATTACCAAATTAAGTAATATAGAGGCAGAACAAAAGAGGAGACAGATCCTGAGAGCTTCTTGTGTCTCGTGGTTATGATCTGAAAAAGAGGATCCAGCAAAGGAGGCAGAGGACCAGACCATGTAAATAAGAGGATCAAGAATTACCAAAAATCGCCAGGAAAGTTATGCAGAAGGAGAGAGTGATCAAATGTGTCAAAGGCTACAGAAAAGTCAAAGAGAAAGAAGATAGCTTTTTGATTTGGCATCACTTGTAATTGGAATTTTTCCAATCTTGCAAATATGGAAATAAGTTTAGAAAAATTACACATTTAACCTATGTCAGATTGCTTACTGTTTTGGGAAGGCGTGAGGGAGTTAAAAAAAATTAAAACACAAGGTTTTGCAAAAGAGAATGTTGAAAACTATATTTGCATGTATTTGGAAAAATAAGATATTAAAATGTTTTAAAATAAAAATGTCACAGTGGAATTATGAGAACAGAAGTCAGATTGTAAGAAGTGAATTAGTAAGAGGAGACAAAAGTTGAAGGCACTTATTATAGATGGCCTTTTTCAAGTTTAGTTACAAGGGGTAGAAGAGAAATAGAATAGCAGGAACAGAAAAATCAAGTGAGGGGTTTTTCAGAATAAGGGAAGAAAGGGCTTGTTTATAGGCAGTAGGAAATAAACTAGTAGACAAATTGAGCTACAGAAGAAAATTTTTTGGCAGAGATAAATGGAATGGGATCTCTTGAACAAGTGGAAGAGTTAACCTGGGTAAGTGAGTAACTCACCTTATATGAGATGAGATAGAGGGGAAGGGGAAAAGAAAGCCACAAGACACTTGATAAGGAAGAAGGGAAAAGAGGAAGTTCACGATGAATGGCCTCAAATTTTTTTGTAAATTATGGGCAAACTTCTCAGTTTTAAGGGTGGGGAGAGCAATAACCATGGAGATTTGAGGAGGGATTAAGAAGTTTAGAAAAGTCATTATGGAAAACGGAATAGTTGATAAGGGAGGCTTAGTAGATTTCCTAGCCACAGCAAGGACCCATTTGAAGTTGTATAACATAAATTTGTAGTAGACCCAGTAAGAATGGTTGTATGATTTCTCTATCTTTGTTTTAACAGCACATGTATAGAAGCAAAGCTGTCAGCAAAAATTTAGGGTTCTTGTCACAACTATTAACTTCTCACCCATTTGTAGTCACTTTATTTATGTTCATCCAAACTCACATCTAGCCAATAATAATTGAATTATCTCATCTTGTTTCAGTATCATGAGACAATGTTTCACCTTCTGCTCTTTCATTCCCACTATAGGTCTGTGGATTGGCCCACTTTCCTGAAGGAGAATATCATCTACATCCTTGCTGCCCGCCCCAACAGTGCTGCCATTCACCTGAAACCCCTAGGGTAGATTCTCTGGAATGAGGGTTAGTCCCAGCTGGGACAATGTGGGGTAACCTCCTTCCCCAACTCTTGACACTGATAAAGACTGGGAGGGGGGAGACCTCCAGCATCTTTATTACTAAGTTTTGCCACATCTAGGGCATCTAGATAACTTTTCCTTTCATAGGAAGGATAGCAAGTGCATTTCCTAAGGGAGAGATTCTGGGAAAAGAGACAATACTCATTCTCTACTCCTAACCACTTGTGCTGTTGCTAGCCACACAAAAAAATAAGATTCCCTCCTCTACTATTCCTTCCTCATCTCAATCAGTGTCACTGATGGGATAATTCAGGATTCTTTATTCCTCTAAAGTTGCTAGAAGTTTGGTTTCTAGTTGGATGAGAAGGACCAAACTTGATTGATATTCTAAATGATCTTTATAGCTGAAAGAGACCTTAGTGGTCACCTAGTCCAACTTTCTCATTTTATAAATGGGGAAAAATGAGATCCAGAGTAGTTTTGACTTGCCTAAGGTCACACAGTGAGCAAATGGCAGAACCAGTAGTAGAAACAAGTCTCCTAACTTTCTATCCTATCCCTTTACAAAAACTCCCTAAATTTGGGGTAGGGGCTGGAGTGGAGGGTAGGCATATTCCTTCCATAGTTAGCCAGACTTTTGATTTCTGATTAGCCAGAAATGACCATAGTCCCTTAAATTCCTAATTCTTTTAAATTCTTCAAAGTCACACAGCTGAGAAATGTTAAGTGTCTTGAGGCCAGATTTGAACTCAGGTCCTCCTGACTTCAGGGCTTGTGCTCATCCACTGTACCTCCTAATCGTCCCTAAATTCTTATTTCCAATTGGCTAAATTATAAGCAGTCTACTATACCTAATTTACTAATCTGTAAACTACTGAGTAGAGACAGGAAAACAGTATCCACCCCACAGTTCCAGTAACTTTGGCTGAAAGAAATCTCACCCAAAGTCACTACAATTCTAATTAGCTTTGGAAATGAAACTGGTGACCTTAGATGAGACTGTGTTGTGTCACTATTTTGGAAGTAGACAAAATGAATTGTAGTTCTGGCTTCCTGGAACTAAAAGCCTGATTTGGTGGGCAGTATAGAAAATCAATTCCTGTTAGCAGTTCAGGGACTTTATTAAGTAGGTATTACTCATATCTCCTGTCTCCAGTTTAGTCAGTTCCTATAGACAAGAGTAATTAATAAGCCATCATTATAGAGAAAAAAGAAATCTTCCTTAGCATCTCTAGGAAGGAAAAGGGGATTTTTCTAAATTATTAGTACTACAGGTGATCCTTCCATACCACTTTTAGAATATGTGACATACTGGAAGGAAACTCGGAATAGGAATGGGGCTCCCCTGTTTTCTGATGAACAAAGCTTTTCCTAGGGTTAGGGGTTAATGGAACAAGCAGTGACTTAGAGAGGAGGAGGTTGCCCCACCTCTCACTGTCAGAAAGCCAAACTAAGTCTTAGATTGTCCTTTCCACATATATTCTCATTAGGCTATGTAACAGCATTTTGTGACTACTTCTTCCCTTCAAATCTGCTCTGGATATTAGATTTTATCAGTATAGAATTGGGATCAGCATGAGGGACTAAATTATGGATTGCCTGAATGTTCATCCTCTTGGGGTACAATGAAATAGGGGATGGTGACTGGTACTTTAACTTCAAGATCTGACCTGGTTTAGGAAAGCTGTTATATTTCCATGCTTCTAGTTCCTTAGTGAACTTAAAGTATAATTAAGACCTACAGACTGCCACCGAAAACACTTATGTCCTTTCCCCATGCTCCAGCATTGTGAATGCTGATCTTTAGGAAGAGCAAAAATGAAAGGAACCCCTTTTCATCCTCCCAAAGTCTTCTCTATAGCTGTTAAATAATATAAAGAAACCTTATACTACAACCCAGATAAAATAGATTTGGACAGGATAGGGAGCAAATCTCTTGGCTTCTGTGTTTTTTCTTCTGTTAACTCAAAGACATGGATTAGGTAAATCGAACTCTTATTCAATGCCTTAGTTTCTCTACCTAAAAATTTGAAGAATGAGTTCTGGCATATGAAAGCCAAAATTTCCCTGAGTGCTGAAGAGAAGTTCCTTGGCAACTTCATATCAATAAAATGGAGAAATAGGACCCAGTGTTTTTGATACTTTGAGATCATCAGTATCATTGACAATAAGCCAAGTCCAGAATTGAACAGGAGGAGGAGAATGGGCTGGATTACCTTTGTGAAATGCACAGTGCTTTTAATGACTCCAAATTTCTCATTAAAACAAAGACTCATCTTTTTTAACACTCTTCTTTCAGTGGTGTGTGTTATATGGCTTCAAGTCATGGCATACCACAGTCTGAAGAATTAAAATTACCTAACAGGCAATAGAGTGGCATAGGGTGGACAGAAGTAGAATGCAACATGTAAGCAACCAAGAAAAAGTTTAATAAAAGATATCATCAGATAATTAGAAAAAAAAAAATGTCATGGCCACTACAAAGACAAGAACTCAGCTGGCATTCATGACGTATCAAAAGAATGAAGTCCTACAGCACATTAGATGGACCTCTTGTAGAGGATTTATAAATGGGAGAGTATGGACAAGAAGTGCACAAGATTAAGAGGGCATGAATGGGTTTCTACCTACATTATTGGAAGGAACCTTCACCCTAATATTACTGATCCAGTGAAATACTGAGATTATCAAAAGAATGTCACATAAATGCAATGAAGTCATGAAAATTTGTGGTCCACAAGACAGAAAAAAATCAACCTGGAACAATAATGAAAGTTGAGTATTTAAACCTGAATTGAAGATAAAAACCCAAGATAAGAGTGGGACTCACTGTGTTTTGAGAATTTCACAAGCTATAGCTATTTTGTTTTTCCTCTACTGTGTTCAAAATATTGGCTGATGGTAGTTTTCAGTCATTCCCACCAAAAAAGAAAAAAGTAAGCTGCCTTCTTTCATTCATGATGGCATCAAGAACATTGCATTCCATCCTAAGCTTTTATCCCAAGAAGCATTTGTACACTTTCTCACTGTACATCAAGTCAGAGACCTAGGGGATTACTAAAGAGTGATTCTCAGAGAATAGATTTGGTTTCCACAAGGTAATTTCAGGAGGGGCACACATTATTCTTCAAAAAACTTAAGGTATCTTCTCATCCTTTTGCATTTAAGGAACTTAATGACTTTCATTAATTACCAAGATCATGAGTCTAGGCTCTTGTTCACTTAGATGAAAAGTGATGCCAAAAAGATTGCTCTTTGGCCAGAGCCTTATGTCTTGAATGTGTGAGAAAAGTCGTGTGGAACAGCTTGTAAGGAAGACACATTGGAAATCCACCCAAGCAGAACTGTTATTTGGTATGCTTGACCATTGCTCCGTTCACTTGGTGCTATGGTGAGGCTTAAGGGAGTTTCTTTTCCTCTTTTCAAAAGGATTGAGGCAAAGAGTATTATAGAAGTGGATCCTTAGTTGAGAACCAGATTCCCTATATTAGAATGAACCTTGAAATGTCCATTCTTCTTGCCTCTTGGCAGGGCTGGACAAATAAATAGCTCTCCCATTTTTTATAAACCATTAGCCAGAGAGGGAGATTCCAAAGCTCTACCTGAAGCCAGCGTTCAAAGTCCTTGACAGCCTAAGTCCTGTCTTCTACAATTTGTTTCCTCCTGCTGCCTCACTGGGGAGTTTTTTGGAATATTTGAACTAAAATAAGCCCCTTTAACTTTAACTCCTTCCTCCTAGGTCATCCTAAGACCTTTCAATTATGATCTTACTGTAAATTCTGTCAACATAAATGTCTTCTCCTAGTAAAGAGACTCAGTTTCTGTTCATTGACTTCAGCAACATGATCCTAATATCTCTTCCCCATCTTTTTTCTTCTGAGAAGAGGTATTAATTATACATCAATATCTTTAGAGAAAACTACTTACTATAAAATTGCTTATCATTCATCAGACTACTTCCTTAAAACCAGATTAAAATTGTGCATTCCCTGCTATCAGGTTGAATGGAAAAGGACCTGCCACAAAAAAAGCAGCTGCAACCACCTACAGTGGTATTGCCATTACTCTTTCCCTGTAGCCTCTTGTCTTCCTGTTTTCCTTTAATATTGAGGAACAGGCTCTAGATATTTAGATACACTAAAAGCTGATCTTGGGTTCTTGATCATTAACACTTGAGATTGAAAAAAGAAGAGGCCTTATCTCCTACACATTATTTAGAAATACATAGAGCTAATCTTGGATTCTTGATCATCATTAATATTTGAGATTCAAAGAGGAAGAGGTTATACACCAAAATCACTCTCACAGGTTCATCTTTTATTTTATCTCCAGCTCCATACAAAAGTATTTTGCCAATGGAAATGCTAAGAGCACACACAAACAAATACATTGCTTCCCCCACCCAGTGTCACTGTGAATGAAGGTGTGACTGAAGAGTGATTTCTGTTCAGATCTACTAGCCTTGCTAAGCTGCTCCTGACATCCAAGCTTTGGGAGCATCTGCATAGAATGGCAAAAAACCTAGAACCTTTTATCCTTTACAGGAGTGACCACTATGAAAACCCTACTCACCCCAAGCTCTTGCCTTTTTATAACTGGAAACACAGCATGGACTGTATTGCTTATTGAGATGTGCCACTTTAGAAGAGGAGGTCTCACTTATGAAACCCCTAGAATCTCCAATCTATGAAAGTCATACCTACTGTAATCATGCCAGCACCAATGTGAATGAACACAGATGTCAAAACTGTAGCCAGAAGCAACATAGCAGGTGGCATGGGGATGCTGATGCTTTCTCCACCCAGAATTCTTAGTGGACCCTGCAAACCAAAGTGTACTCTCTTTCAGCTGGCAGCTTGTAGTGTGAAGTGTGCAGATAATGCAGTAAGAAGCTGAGCAGCCCAAATTCTAGAATTTCAGGAGACACCATCAGCCAGCATGAAGCCACAGCCAGAGCCACTTACTATACAGGTTTACAGTTGAAACCCTCAGCTGCTGCCTTTTGCATGCCATTTACTCTATAATCACTTGGGATCTCTGAGCTTCTGGAGAATAAGTACATTATTGTGTGCTTGCTGCAGCTCAGTGAACTTGACTTCCTTATCAGACTCTTCATGACAGTTCAGCCACTGTCCTACATTTGATCCAGTCTTTACCATTACCCTTGGTAGACCTTGGAATGAGCCACGATTTTTAAAGAAAGAAAAATTAAGGATGACTAGAGTCGTTCTCTCTGTGCCATATTTCTTTCATGATACAATGTGGCATGTCATTCATTCTTTGTGCTTTTGAAGTGGGTCCTATTGTATAATCCAGGCATTTATTACTTCTTGGGAAGTCTTCAGTTTCATATTGGGGATATATGCCTCATCCTGATAAGGAATGTATGTAGGCAGTTGGAACTGGCCTTAGGTGGTTATTTCTTTCCACAGCTCTCTAAATTTTTGTAACCTTTGGCATTGGGTTGGCATATCCCTTTAATAGATAATGGCAGTAGGGCACAAAACAAAAAAGGGACTTCCTAAAAATCTATACTAAAACAAGGAGAGGGTTGAAGATAGAATTGAGGTGTCTTGGATCCTAGTTCTGGGAGCTTGGCCACAATGCCTGAAGAGATATCTGTCTCCTTTGATCCTTTTCTGAAGAACACTGAAAACATATTTGAGGAGTACTTAGGCAGGGGGTCACATATCCCTTCTTCCTCCACATTCTCACTCTTAGGAGTTGGCATGCCCTTTTTAAAAGAATCTACCCCCAAGCCCTGTACCTGCCTATCTGCGAATAACTAACTTGGATATTAAGGGGTTAAGATCCCCAATTTTGTTTTTCCCTTGACTATAATTGCATGTTTCTTCTACCGGTGCCCAGTCCTTGTGGGCAATGCAGCCAAATGGAGCTGGTACTCCCAAAGTCTGGGCACATAAAGGATATCCTAATAAAGAAATCTTTACATGACTACCTCCATGTGTGGTGTTTATAAGAAGGTGGAAATTTAATTCAAGAGCCAGCTAGAAAGACCTGAACTCAAAACATTCTTGTCAAGCCTTAGAAAATATATGTTTGCCAGACTCATTTGCAGATCCCATGTCTCTTGACATGGATACTCATGTTCTCAGGATGTTGACCTACATTTGTCCCTTTAGTTGGAGAGGGTCTACAGTTTCCCAGAAAGGAGGAAAATACATAACACTGAGTCTTCCCAAGGAATCACAGATCCTGAATTATCTCCAGGACATTTCTGGTATTAATCTTCTTAAGAACTATTAAGGGATAGAAAGGGGAAAAGGGTGGTTATACCACCTCTGATGGAAATTCTGATCTCCTACATATACACACACACTCACACTGTCCTGATAACCTGGAATCACCAAGGCTGGGTTTTCCCCATATTAGAAGTTTGGAACAAAGCACACAAAGATCCTAGATTAAACACACATTTTTATTTGGAGTTTTTGTGTTCTCTGCATCTGAGCAAACAGTCTTGATCTCTGATCATCTATGGACCAACACTGCTACCTAATTTTTTAAGCTTTTTATTTTCAAAACATATACATAGTTTTCAATATTCATCTTTGCAGGGTTCCAAATTTTTTCTTCCTTTCTCCTCATTCTCTCCTAGTCAACAAGTAATCCAATATGTTAAATATGTGCAAATCTTCTATATACATATTTCCACAATTATCATGATGCACAATAAAAGGAACAAAAACAAACACAAAATGCAAGAAAACAGAAAAAATGAAAATACTACTATGTTACAATTTCTTAAATGGTGGTGTATTTTGCTAAGTAAAGCTTTTCAGAGGAAAGAGTTGGGCTATCTCATTTTTAAAATTTTCATAAACCAACAAGATGGATACACAAATACAAATACCCTGAGTTCTAGCCTGGAGATTGGGCTGCCCCAGCTTTTCAGACCTTGCTGGATCAAATCAATCCCCAAAACCATCACATCCCATCTGAACTTGGTTTTAGGACTAAGGATTAAAATGAAACCTTTGGGGCAGAGGCCTAGTAGGAAAGCAAAAGATTTGGCCTAAGAAATATCACTGGGATTACAGTTGCCATAATAGGTGGATTCAACTGAGTGGTAAGGATCAAGTGTTATAGCCTCAATCCTTCAGATCATAATTAGCAGAGAAAGATCAAAAATATTTCAGAGGTTACCATTGAATTTGGCAAACTGTCCTCTGCTTCACTCCTAGTTGATAACGTCTTGTGCTCCCATTTTCACAGCAGGCTAGCTTCTTAAGGCAATCAAAGATAGATATACTTAATAGGAAATATAGGCATAGTAAGGGAGACACTAGTAAATGATCCTGGAATCATATAGGGGAAAAGTGTGGAGCATAAAATTTACCAGAAAAAAGAAGGGTGTCCAGAGCAAAGACAACATACTGTAAGTGAGCCTTATGAGTCTCTGGCTAAAAAAGGGGTTTTTGAGATTTTTTGGATTTATACTCCATTGAAAAAGGAGTTAAGAGTAAGGAGCCATTGTCCTGAACTCTCTAATGAAATCAATAGCCTTTAATAGAACTAAAAAATACCTCCCTTTCCAACCAAAATGAAACAAGATTTTACGTTAACAGAATTCATTTTCTTCCTAGCAGCTGATTTTCTGCTTTTCAAAGGTATCCCCACTGCTGACACTTTGGGGCTGTTGTCCGTGGTGCTGAAGGCACCAGACAACCCAATTGAGACTGTCCCACAAATCCTAGACCCTGTTTTTTGAGGGCGTGAAAGTTATTTACATCCCCAGTGTATCACCCCATATTCCAAAGAAAATCAAAAACATTATCAAGATAAAACTAAATTAAATGTTACATTTTGTAAATCTATCCTACACTGCACGTTTCAAAATTATATCATACTATAACTTAATTGGGCATTAGTTTTTTCATAAAAATGAAGTATTTGATGGTATTCAAGGAATGTCTCTTTTAGATCTAACATTCTAGGTTTAGAATATTATATATTCTGTATGTAATATAGATTACATTAAGTATTTACTATATAAAAGCTTTTAACTTGTGGTTTTGCAATAAAAATTGCCCAGAACTGCTGAATGGTTGATATGTACCTAATCCTATTTTGGGGAAAGAGGAAAAGATCTAGTACATGATGTCAAAAAGTTCACAATATTTTTGAAAAAGGCCAACATGTGAAATGGTGAAAAAGTAGATTATGAGGTTGGTTCCTCATTTAAACCCTTTGTGCTTAACAATTCTACTTTACCCTCATTCTCTATCTATCTCCCATGATTCCCCAGCATGACATTACTTTTTTTTTCTACTCATGGTTACTACCAACCTCCACCCCAACACTTGTGATCCAGTCTCCTACTTAGCTAAAATCAAGATCATTTAACATGAACTTCTAACATTCCTCAAAACTTTGCAGTATTATCCACATTCACCATCTTTCTGAATCTAAAGAGATGCATTTGTTACTAAAATTAATCCCTCTGCTTATGTCCTTGATCTCCAGCAGAACCTTAATCCAAACAATTCTCTCACAACACTTTCAATTTCTCCTCCCTTTGCACCTTCCTATTTGCATAGGCATACTTAGATCTTTCAATCCTTTTGTTTTTAAGCCTTTCCTTAAGGTTCAATTATATTTACCTTTTGTCCTATTATTATCTTCCCTTTCATTAGCAAACTTCTGAGAAATATTCAATGATCCCACTTCATCCCTACCACCACTACTACCAGTCTACTACTCTCTAAAGGTCAACAGTAACATCCAAATCACAATTCGTAGGACCACATGTCCAGCGACTTGAGTCTAAAAGTGACTTTAGGGATTATCTATCCTAGTCCCCTTTATACATGAAAAAACTAAGACTTTAGGAGGCTAAATGAATTGGATTATGTCACATAATAAGCAGCAAAGGTTGGGTTCAACCACATGATTAAAAACAAATTGGGGGGGAGCTAAGTGGCGCAGTGGATAGAGCACCAGCCCTGAATTCAGGAGGACCCGAGTTCAAATGTGGTCTCAGACACTTAACACTTCCTAGCTGTGTGACCCTGGGCAAGTCATTTAACCCCAGCCTCAAAAAAAGAAAACAAAAACAAATTGGAAGCAAATGAATATGACCTAATACTTGTGTAACTTCAAGTTACATTTTCTTATGTAAAGTCACTCCTCAAAAATCTTCAGTCCAAGTAAAATTTAGATACCTCTATCCATCATTTAAGACTCTCCACAATTTGTGGCTATGACTCTACACAATCGTGAGAGAGAGGTATGTCTATTCTAATTTTGCTCTGTTATTTCCGATACCTAATAATTCTACTGAATTCTTAATCATCCTTTAAAGCTTAACTCAAAGATACTTTTTCCACAAAGCCCTCACCCCCACCATGGCAAAGAACTTTGTTCTGAACCTCTCTAATGCACTCATTGTGTGGATTATATGTTATAATCATCTGTATATAATTGTCTTATTCCCCCCACTTAGAGGTATAACCAACAGCCTCAATCCAGGATGCTTTAACCTTGTGATTCTGCTCTCCTTAGGCCATATCCTATTCCTCACTAAACCCTCTGCTCCCTCACCTGCAATGGCCTAACATTCCCTAATAGTCTCATTATCACTTTACCCCCCTCTCCCAGGCCTGTTGTCCTCTTGTACCAAAGGAACATTTTTGTATCCTAGGGCAGAGGGAGTCTACCACCGTGCTTTTTTTCAGCTTCATCCTTTCCTGAATTCCTCAATGGGACTGGAAGGTATGAAGATAAGAATCAAATTCTCTAAGAAGTAAGTCACCCTTCCTTGGTATGACTGCCCCTAACTGGGAGTGAAAAGTATTAAACTGTGTATCTTAATGGTAATGAAGGTGAAGTTATACCATTCCTCCTCTACTGGTCCCTTCCCAGATTCCCTTTCCCAAGGGAAGCCTTCCTAGCAGTGGCTTTGGCATGTCCCTTAACTCCCCCTCACGATGTCCTAGAATCTTAACTCCACAAACTTTATTTCCCAAGGAGGCCTTTCCTTGAGATTTCCTTCTCTTCTCAGTCCTCTACCACTTCCCAACTAGCCCTTGAGAACTTGCTGAAATATTAAAAATATCTCCTCTTCTCTAGGGAGAGAAATATACTTCTCTGTAGAGTGCCTGGAGGCAGATAATAACTATATAACGCATGTACAATGGACAAAGACCTAAGATAAAAGCCTTTTTCTTTCAAACATTTTTGGGAACTTTGCTCCAATCCTAAGTCCCCTGTCTAGAAAATTGCAGTTTTTAAGTGATAACTGTGCATCAGAAAACACTATAACATGTTTCCCCACTAATTTTTCAGTCCTCAACCTCCCTGACCTCTTTGCAACTTCTGACATAGCCAACACCTTCTTCTCTCAAATTTAGAAACACCATACTCTTCCCCTGATTTTCCCCACTCTGTTTTCTTTGCTTTCTTCACCTTAAATCTTTTGGGGGTTATTATTTAAAGGCTTGTCCTTGTCTTCCTCTGCAATCTTGTTGCCCGGACTTCCAATTTCTTTTGTATGGAACATAATTTTGTTATCTTTTGAAGAAAAATTCCAATCTATTTTCCAGCCCTGACCTCTCTTTTGAACAGCCTAGAGGATATCTCCACTTGGATTTCTCATTAATATCTCAAGCTCACCCTGTATAAAACTGAGTTCATGATCTTTCCTCACAAACTTGCTTTTCCCTATGACTTCACTCTTTTTTTGATATTACCTTTCCCATTTAGGTGAGGTTTGATTTCCCCCTCTCCCTCACTGGTTATATCTATTCAGTTCCCAAATGCCACTTGATTCTATTTCATCCAGCCTTTCCCCTCTCTTTCCATAGCCACCATCCCAGTATAGATTCTCATCATTACTCCATGTGGTTTAAATCGAGGCCCTTTTTGCTTGAGAAATTTTTGTGTGACTCAGGATCTATGAATGTATATATAATAGGTATGCAAATCTAACATTTGCTGATAATAAATCATAATTTTGCAACCCTCACATTCAATTAGAAGACCTCCCATGGGATCATAACAGCCACAAATTAAGAAGCTAAAGTTCAAAGGAATCGAATTACACAATCTATCTATTACAGCTAGACGATATCTTAGAAATCAGCTATTCTAATTCAGTATATAGATGAGAAAACTGACTCTCAAAAAAAGTTGCAGTGGTTTGGCTAGTCACATAATGATCAAGGCAGTAGTAAGTGGCAAAGCCAGGATTTGAGGGTCACTGACTCCAAACCCAGAGATATTTCCCTGGACTGTGGTGAGAAAATTTTGTAAACTGCACCCGTGAGCTGACAGAAGATAGGGGGCACATTCTCTTTCTTGTAGAAATTGGGGAGAAATTGAGGAGTGTAAAGATTTTAATCCTTTCAGTCTTTTTCCTAACCCAGTCCCCAGCTCTTTTCTCTGACATGAGAGATACTGGTATCCTAAAAAGTGCCCAAACATAAAGGACATATGTCCAATGGATAAATTCAGTGGAAAGAGTATTGGACCTAAAAGATCTATATTCAGTTCTTATCTTTTTCTACCTGTGAGACCTTGGACAGATCATTTGATCTCTGTGAATCTGTGGATCTCATTGGGACTTAAAGCGGTTTATAAGAGAGTTAGACTAAATGTCTTCTGAAATCACCTCTAGTTCTAAATCACAGGGAGCTGATATCAGAATCAGTAAGACCCAGTTGGACATCCTGCCTCTACCACATATAGGCTTTATGTTCCTGGGCAAGTTATTTAATTTCTCAGTATCCCAGGCAACTCACAAAGTCTCTAAATTTCTGAGAAAAGGACAAAAGTTTCTCATCTAGAATTCTGTACATCAATGAAGTCATAGTAAAGAAAAAAAAAAGGTACACTGGGCTTATATCCCAAAGAGATCTTTAAAAAGGGAAAGGGATCTATATGTACAAGAAAGTTTGTGGCAGCCCTCTTTGTAGTGACCAGAAACTGGAAATTGAGTGGATGTGCATCAGTTGGAGAATGGCTAAATAAATTGTGGTATATGAATGTTATGGAATATTATTGTTCTGTAAGAAAATGACCAGCAGGATGATTTCAGAAAGGCCTGGAGGGACTTACATGAACTGATGCTGAGTGAATTCCTAATTCCTCTATTTTTGTCCGCCTACATTTTTTATTTCCTTCACAGGCTAATTGTACACTATTTCAAAGTCTGATTCTTTTTGTACAGCAAAATAATTGTATGAACATGTATTGTATTTAACATATACTTTAACATATCTAACATGTATTGGTCTACCTGCCATCTGGGGGAGGGGGTAAGGGGAAGGAGGGGAAAAATTGGAACAAAAGGTTTTGCAATTATCGATGCTGAAAAATTACCTATGCATATATCTTGTAAATAAAAGGCTATAATAAAAAAAGAAAAAGAAAAAAGAAAAGAAAATTGCCTTAGACTCTTCAAAAAAAAAGAAAAAGAAAAAGAAAAAAGAAAGAAAATCATTCTGGATTTGCAACACTAAAAAAATAATAATAATAAAAATAAAAATAAAAAAAAATACCCAATTGTAAACGTTTTCTCCCTTCTTCCACACAGCTCCCACCACCTCTCAGTCATCCATGCTTGCCCTGCAGGGAGGAAGAGTCTGGCCTAGAGAACAGGCGGGGGGTTTGAAGAATTCATCATTCATCCTAAACTTTTGGAAAACAGAGGAGAGCTAGTTAAGAGCTGAGCTCTAGGTGCCCTCTGGTGACAATCTTTGGTACTCTCTTCATTATCACTAAGTTGGAATTGGGTTCCTTCCAGTCCAGTGATCTGATTTTGACCCAGTTGTTTTATTGGGGAGAGTGGTAGCTTCCCTCTATGATAACATTTTCATAAGAGTTCCAATTTCCCCTGGAATTGGAGATCTAACATCACGTATTCATCTAGGCAGTATATCTTTAAATATTGTAAATATTATAAACTGTATATATTATATTTTAAATATTATAATTTATTGTATTATCAACCTGAACCACTATCTTATTCATTTAACCTGTTATTTTCTGAGCAATACTATGGGTAAAACAATGAGTTTGACATTGTAGGGATTAAAAAGATAGAAAACACACATTTATTGAGCTATTGATCCCAGGCTTTATGTTAAGTGCTCATTACAACAACTCTAGGAGATGGGTATTGTTATTATCCGCATTTTATGGTTGAGAAAACTGAAGTCAGGGTCTTGCCAAGGGTCACACAACCAGTGTGTGAAGTCCTATCTGAATTCAAGGTGCTTTGAATTCTAGTCACTGGGCCTGTTAGCTATCCCTTGCCCTCAAGGCTTTTAAAAATAAAACATGGGCTACCAGAGAAGGGAAAGCAAGGCATAGAAAGACCCAGAAAGGGAAATGCCAATGCAGAGCAGGATATGCTAAGTGTTCATGAATGGTACAGAGGAAGGAAGTGCTAGGAAACTTGAGGAAGAAATGGTCATTGGCTGGCTCAGTCAGGGATGACTGCATGGAGGAGATAGAACTTCATTGGACCTTGAAATGTGGGCAAAATTTGGGTCAACAGAGAATGAAAAGGAAGAAGGGAACTTCAACTATGGGCACAGCATGAAGGAAGAGTTCACAAAGAGAACACAAGATATATTTATGAAATAGGCCAGGCTGACTGAAATGGAGGGTGTGCATTGGGAATCAGTAGGAGATAAGATTGTAAAATTAGCTTGGGGCCTGACCATAAATGCCTAGCCAAATAATCTGGCCTTATTCCTATGGGTAACAGAAAGCTTTGAAGGTTTCTGAGCAAGGGACTGGCTTGAATTTTTTTTAAACCAAATTTGTGATCTCACTGGATTTCTTCAATGAGAAAACTCTTATCTGCTTTAAAGTGTAGACCTAGAGAATTGCCTGAAGTCCTGAGGTTCAGAGGTAAAACTCAGGACTTCCTAACTCTATGGCAACTCTTTATCTATTATGCTACACTATTTCTCAACATCTGCATTAGGAAGGCAATGTATAGGATAGATTGGAAAGGAGAAAGACTAGCGATAAGGAAATCTATTAGAATAACAATCCCAGTAATCCAGTATGAAGAAATGAAGTAACTACTGGAAGAGGGGAGAGAGGGGGGGAGGAGCGGAGCAGGGAGAGACAGAGACAAAAAGAAAGGGAGAGAGAAGGAAGGAGAGAGGAAGGAAGGAAGAAAGAAAATCTTACTGTTATTTGTCGTGAAATTACCACTTTTAAATTTTAAGGAGACATTGCCATCTACCCCAGTTCTAGTTCAACTAAACTCAACAAACCTTAGACATTTATTTACTATATACAAGGAACTATGTTAGGCATTAGGGATAGATATAATATATATTAGTCTTTGCAAAATGGAAAAGGTATACTCACACACAATATAAGTTTCAAAAACACTGGGTAAAATAGGTAAAATAGAGAGGCCTACTGAATTTTTTTTTTTTTTTTTTTCTTTACTGAGGCAGTTGGGATTAAGTGACTTGCCCAGGTCACACAGCTAGTAAGTCTTAAATGTCTGAGGTCAGATTTGAACTCAGGTCCTCCTGACTTCAAGGCTGGTGCTCTATCCACTGTGCCACCTAGCCACCCTGAGGCCTACAAGATTTAAGGAAGGAAAACTTTCTTCAAGCCAAGCTAAGACATCATTTATTAAATCTTACTATGTGCTAAGCACTGGGAATACAAATAGAAAAAAGGGGCTGTCCCTGCTCTCAAAGAACTTACTTTCTAATGAGGAAAACAACAGATATAAGGAAACTGAAAAGAATGGGGGAGAGGGGAGGAAAAGAGAAAACATTCAGATGGAGAGCAAGATGGAAAAGTCCAGAAGAGAGCAGCCTGGTGGGAAATAAAAAAGTTTATGGTCTAAGAAATAGACTAGTTGATCAGTGGAATAGTTTAGGTTCACAGGACAAAAAAGTGAATAACTATAGCAATCTACAAACCCAAAGATCCCAACTTTTGGGATAAGAATTCATTATTTGACAAAAACTGGGAAAACTGGAAATTAGTATGGCAGAAATTAGGCATGGACCCACACTTAACATCACATACCAAGATAAGATTAAAATAGGTCCATGATTTAGGCATAAAGAATGAGATCATAAATAAATGAGAGGAACATAGGATAATTTATCTCTCAGACTTGTGAAGGAGGAAGGAATTTGTGACCAAACGAGAACTAGAGATCATTATTGGTCACAAAACAGAAAATTTTGATTACATCAAATTTAAAAGCTTTTGTACAAACAAAACTAATGCAGACAATATTAGAAGGGAAGCAATAAACTGGGAAAACATTTTTACAGTTAAAGGTTCTGATAGATGATGAAATTGAAACTATTTCCACTCATATGAAAGAGTGTTTCAAATCACTATTGATCAGAGAAATGCAAATTAAGACAACTCTGAGATACCACTATACACCTGTCAGATTGGCTAAGATGACAGGAGCAAATAACAATGAATGTTGGAGGGGATGTGGGAAAATTGGGACACTGATGCATTGTTAGTGGAGTTGTGAAAGAATCCAGCCATTCTGGAGAGCAATCTGGAATTATGCCCAAAAAAGCTATCAAAATGTGCATACCCTTTTATCCAGCAATGCTACTACTGGGCTTATATCCCAAAGAAATACTAAAGAAGGGAAAGGGACCTGTATGTGCCAAAATGTTTGTGGCAGCCCTTTTTGTAGTGGCTAGAAACTGGAAAATGAATGAATGCCCATCAATTGGAGAATGGTTGAATAAATTGTGGTATATGAATATTATGGATAATATTATTGCTGTGTAAGAAATGGCCAGCAGGATGAATACAGAGAGGCTTGGAGAGACTTACATGAACTGTTGCTGAGTGAAATGAGCAGAACCAGGAGATCATTATACACTTCAACAACAATACTATATGAAGATATATTCTGATGGAAGTGGATATCTTCAACATAGAGAAGATCTAATTCAGTTCCAGTTGATCAATGATGGACAAAAACAACTACACCCAGAGAAGGAACACTGGGAATTGAGTGTAAACTGTTTGCACTATTGTCTTTCTACCCAGGTTACTTTTACCTTTGGAATTCAATTCTTAACGTGCAACAAGAAATTTGGTTTTACACACATATATTGTATCTAGGATATGCGGTAACACATTTAACATGTATGGGATTGCCTGTCATCTAGGGGAGGGAGTAGAGGGAGAGAGGAGAAATTTTGGGAAAGAAGTGAATACAAAGGATAATGTTGTAAAAAAAAATTACCCATGCATATGTACTGTCAAAAAAAAAAGCTATAATTATAAATTTAATTTTAAAATTTTAAAAAAATTAATAAAAAAAAAGTTTGTGGGTTTGGAGGAGAGAGACAACTTCATGAAGACAGTTGGACCCAGGCTGAACTCTGAAGGAAAGTAAAAGTTGTCAGTAAGTAAAAGATGAAAAAAGATAGTATAGGAGATGACATGCACAAAAACATAGAAATGGAAATGAGCAAAGAAATATAGGAGATGGGGCATCTAGGTGTTGCAGTGGATAGAACACCAGCCCTAAAGTCAGGAGGGCCTGAGTTCAAGCTGTGTGACCCTGGGACAAGTCACTTAACCCCAATTGACTCAGGAGGGAGAGAGAGAGAGACAGAGACAGAGAGAAAGATATAGGAGATGATCACATGGTCCAGTGTATGTGCAGCCGTAAGAGACCGTAAGAGACACTCTTGAGCTGACATAAGTCTGAAAAGATAGGTTCAGTCAGAACTTTTGAATGTTCTGTATATAAATATATATACAGTATAAAGTGTCCTCCATGGCTCTTTTCAATAATGAGGTAATTCAGGCCAATTCGAATAGACTTGTGAAGGAGAGAGGCAGCAGCATCTAGAGAGAGGACTGTGGGGATTGAATGTGGATCACAACTTAGTAATTTCATCTTTTTTGTTATTTGCTTGTTTTTAAATTTTCTTTATCAATTTTTCCATTTTTTGATCTGATTTTTCTTGTGCAGCATGATAAAATATAGAAATATAGAGAGAGGAATTGTATATGTTTAACATATGTTGGATTGCTTGCTGTCTAAGGGAGTGGGGAAGAAGGGAGGGAGAAAGATTTGGAGTGCCAAGTTTTACAGGAGTGAATGTTGAAAACTATTCTTACGTATATTTTAAAAATAGAAAAATGTTACTTTAAAAAGAAAAAAGTCCTCTGATCATTTCCCATCCTCTTATCCTAGTCAAAAATGGTGAGCCATTGAAAATTTTTGAGCAGAGAAGAGGAACATGATCAAGCAGGTATTAGATATTTTGGCAACTGTGTACAAGGTAGATTTGAGAAGGAAGATATTGGAGTTAGGAATACCCATTAAGAGTGGAGAGAAAGGGGATGAAAGGGGAGATATTATTGAGGTAGAGAATCAATAGAATTTGACAACTAATTTGATGGGAGTGGGAAGTGAAAATGAAAGGTTAGTTAAGAATGGATTCAATATTATTGCTCTGTAAGAAATGACCAGCAGGATGAATTCAGAAAGGTTTGGAGAGACTTGCATGAACTGATGCTGAGTGAAATGAGCAGAACCAGAAGATCACTATACACTTCAACAACAATACTGTATGAAGATGTGTTCTGATGGAAGTGGATATCTTCAACATAAAGAAGATCCAACTCACTTCCAGCTGATTAATGATGGACAGAAACAACTACACCCAGAGAAGGAACACTGGGAATTGAATGTAAACTGTTAGCACTACTGTCTATCTACCCAGGTTACTTATATCTTCGGAATCCAATACTTAACGTGCAACAAGAAAATTGGATTTACACACATATATTGTATCTAGGTTATACTGTAACACATGTAAAATGTATGGGATTGCCTGTCATCTAGGGGAGGGAGTAGAGGGAGAGAGGGGAAAATTTAGAAAAATGAATACAAGGGATAATGTTATAAAAAAATTACTAATGCAGATATACTGTCAAAAAAATTTATAATTATAAAATTTAAAAAAAAAGAATGGATTCAAGATGAGTGAATAATAGTTCCATCAACCTAAGTAAATTTAGGGGAAATATACTTGGGAGAGAATCTTGAGCCTGACGTAGGTCAAACTCTAGATATATATACCTCAAGAAAGACACTGAGATTGAAGACAAGAGATTTCAAATTCTAGGGTTTGAGAACCAAGTCCATTCCACCCCTTTCTAATTCTATGGACGGTGATCCTGAACCTTCTCAGTTTTCTACTTCCCAAACTAGAGTATCCATCTTTGAAATTAGTTCTAATTGTATATCCTATCCCACCCCATCTTAGTTCTAATCTCCTCCAGTAGTGCTTGACTTATCTTGTCTGATGGAAAAATAATATATTGAGTTCCACAAGGAATTCCATGGTTTGGTGATTTATCCAGAGCTGTCGAAATAATCACAGTCCCTGCTAACAAACTTACAAGAGTTAAATCTCCAGCAGATGCAGACTTGCAGGCAAACACCTACACACATCACACACACACACACACACACACACACACACACACATCACACACACACACAGTGTGGGCGATGATAGCATATGCAACATACAAGGTAGGCACTTCATCACTACTTCTTGAATGAATGAATGAGTGAATGAATGAATAAATGAACATTTGGATTATTCTCAAATTAATCTGGAGAGGCTTCTTGGAGAAGAGAATTTTGAAGAGGCACAAAGGCTTGACTGCAGATTATTAAGAGCTATATTGCAAAGGGCAATGGACTAACCCTATTTTGGTCAAAAGACGAGTTTGAATTCTGGTTTTTCTCTGTTAGCTGAACAAATTACTTACCTCTAAATCTGTTTCCTCATTTGAAAAGCAAGCATAATAATTATACTAATTTCTTTACAGCATTGATATGAAATAAAATGAGATACACATTCAAAATGAAAAGTATGCTCATTCAATGATGTACATTAAAATGCTATTTAAATCATTTATTTTGTTCCACCAAACCCTGTTTTGATGCCATATGCTATCAGTGGAGGTCATTCTGGGTACTCAAAGGTTATGCCAGCAAAGCACAAAATCCTGGTCTAATTAAGATTAAAAGGCTTCAAATATAGATGCGGCAATGATAATAAGCATTATATACATATATCTGTCATCTAAGTGCCTGCCTGGCTATGTCTGGAAATATTCATCATCAAAAAAAGTGACTACCAAGAGTTCAATGAATAAATGAGTGAATGAAAAAGCCCAAATTAAGAGCTTACTTTATCCAGATCACTATTAAGCTTTAGTGATACAACTTAAAAATTGAGATAATCCTTGCTGTTAATAAACTTACATTCTAATAAGGTAGGGATTTGACTGCAGGGCAGAAGATGAATCAGGTGGTGTTACAGAGTAGATGATAAGTCATGGAGTTTCAGAGAGGACAGCAGCAAAGATGATGGCAAGATCTAGCTGATTAATATAGAATCATTGCATAGATGAAAAATTTATAATTTTCTCCTAACTTGCACCTTTATAACCTGCAAGTTTTTCCTGTCTTTTCTTCCTCTGCTGCTTCTCATGGCACAGGCCTCTCTCTGTGGCCTCTTGTTACTTCTCCTCTCACATGACAAGATTTTATCAGATTCCACTTGCTTTTTTTATGCTCAAAAAGCTGAACCATCTCCAACTATGTTCCTTTATGACCAATACTATGACATCTGGTCAGATACAAGGATCAGTGTGTGAATAGGGTGAGTGGATGGTATGTGAACTTGGGTATTCTGAGCCAAATCCTTAGATGCAAAGTAATTCATGCCATTAGTTTAGACATCACTTTCTTCTAGACTTTGAAAAGATGGCCTATTGATGTTGAGAAACCATGTGTCTGATTATATGATTGCACCTGGATATATTATACCTGACTGTATGTTTGTATGGAAGCATTATTATCTTTTGAGTTGTCTCTGGATGGTACGTGATTTGTATGATTGGGTATCTGATATATTGAATATGTAATTGTGCATCTATTTGTTCTGATTTGAAAAAACTTCAAAGACCACTGACTGTCTGAGATCTATTTTCTATTTATATAGATATATGAATTAAAACAAAAAATATGAATGTGAATGAACTTTGAACTGATAGGTGAAGATGATTAATTGTCAAATCTCATAAATTCTATCTCTACAATGTCTCACATCACTGTCTTCTTCATTCATATGGTCACAATTCTAATTCAGACCCACATCACTCTCTATTGCAAAAGTCTCCCTGTTATGTGGGAAGATCTCTCCCACTTCCAAAGTATCCTCCACACGCTGCCAAAACCACAGATCTGGCCAAGTCATTTCTCTACTCTCGTAGCTGCTTTTTGTCTGTAGAATCAAATGCAAGCTGCTCCATTTGTCCTTTCAAGCCTTTCCTATTTGCTTCTATCCTATCTTTTGAGACTTACCATTTTTATTCCCCTTTCTCAACATTTCAGCCAAATGGGCCTATTGGCTGTTCCCTGTAAACAACATTCTTTCATCCTTCCCTATGTCTTTGCTTGGGCTGTCTCCCATATTTGGAACACCCTCCTTCCTTAACTTATTGAATCCCTCAAAGCTCTTTACTACGAAAAGCCTCTCTCAATGGCCCCAGTTTCTACCCAGTTTGGTTCTCCTACTGCTCTTCCTCCCTGAAAAGCATTTGAGTGTTGAGACTCTTGGATGCTGTTATGCTCCCCGTATGTCCTGTTGAATACATATTCTGTTGTATAAACATGTTACTCTCTCTTTCTCTTCCATATCCTCCTCCTCTCCTTTCCAGTCCCTCACTCCAAACTTTCACCTTCAGGAAGCAAATTATTTTCATTTTTACTTTGAATCCATAGTGCCTAGCATAGTTCCTAGAATTTGATACATGACTTAGTTCATATATAGATGGGCATAGTAGATAAAGTTGTAGCAGAACAACTCTAAATCTATGTCTTACCAGGATCAGGGATATCTTTAGACTTATAGATCAATCTAGAGCTCAGTCTAGAGGCCACTTTATGGCCAACATTTGGAGTCAGTCCCTAACCTTGACTTGGACTGTAGATTATATTAGGTGGCTAACTTCTGGTCAAGATAGATGAGTTTTGGCCAGGATTAGGAATATATTATGTAAATTCAATGATTATTCTGTGACTGGGGCTAAAGAATAAGATTATGGAAGGAATTAATAAATTAGCATATGGCCAGGATTCCGGTCAGTCCGTGGCTAGGGTTATAGATCAGCTAGAATTAGACTTAGAGGTCAGTTTGTAGCCTTTCCAATGTGGTCCCTGTTGGTAAATTAAAAGAGGAAAAGGAAAGTGGTGAGAAAACAGGTAGTAGAGGGAAATGGAACATATTGCAGGCTGAAAATAGGATCCACAGGGGCATGAACAGCATTCAAGCATCCTAGCATTTAGCCCTTCTTCAGAGAAGGGAACCATAAAGCTTTTTCTCCATGATAGGCTTTATCCTTCCAAACCAGAGCTTCACAACCATATCCCGGATCAGGGCTGAGTTGGGGGCAAATCCCCTTTGCTTTCCTCTAGACCAGTGTCAAACTCAAATAGAAACAGGGGGCCATTTAGTACATTTAGTATGTACATGAGGATCCCTTGGGGATACATACTGACCTAGAAAACTACATATTAACATGTTCATATTATTATCTATCAGATAGCCCCTGCTCCTCCCATAAAACCCAAGGGAGAGATGAAATCTTTAGATCTCTTTATAGTATTATAGTGGCAAAAAACTGAAAGCTGAGGAGGTTGGGAAAGGGAAGCCGAAAGATCATAGGTTCATTGATTTAGAGCTGAAAGGGATCACAGAGGTCATAGAATTCAACCTCCTCATTTTACAGATGACTATTATTAAATGACTATTAAGTGACTTGTGCAAGGTCACACAGCTAATGTCAGAGGTTGGATTTGAACTCAAGGACTGAGTTGGTCCAAGGACCTGAATCGGTCAATTCTAAGGCCAGCCCTCTATCCAAAAGGAAGTCCAAGAAACTTGAAGGAGAACAAAGAGGAGACAAAGAGGCATTAAGAGGGAAAGTAAACCAGAAGTAAGATAGGTTGTGGGAAGACAGGTGTAGGAAGGAGAGGGAAAGAAAGGGAAAGGGATATGTAAAAGTTTGAGCAAGAGAAGCTGGGAAAACAAGAGGGAAAAGGAAAGGAGATTAGATATTAGGGGAAGCAAGGGTCCCTTCAGTGAGGGAAGGAAATCCCTTGAATTTTTCCCTATTCCCTAGTTCTTCCTTCTTCCCTTTGAAGAAATTCTCTTTGAGAGTGGGCAGGTAAGGACAGTGTAGGGACTTGGGCTGAGGAAATGGACAGATAGAAGGAACAGACAGTCCCCCAGCCAGTGCTAAGTAGAAAAGGGGTGGGGGGAAATGCCACAGGAGACTCTCCTTCCCCTGTGGTTGCTTCATCTCCCATGGCAACCAGGGCCTTGGCAGCTGTTCCACCCGCCCCCAGAACTTAGCAACCGTGGGAGCCCCTAGCAACTGCTGCCATGGCAACAGGGTAGGAAGCTGAGTACAAGCTGGATGATGTGGCCCTTGGGCACCCCCTCATAGCCCCCCGCCAAATGTGGGGTGGACTCAGGAAATCATGGGGAAGCAGTAGGAAGAAAAATGGGCAGATCCTGGGGCTTATGATGTCCTGGTCAAGCTCAAGCTTTCCCTCTGTTCCCACCTTCAGACCTCCAACATTTCTGGTTCCAAAGGGGCTAAGAAGGAGGGCACAGAGATCTAAAGTGATGATATCCCTTACAATTACACAAATCATCATGAATATAATATATGCAGGATCACACATAATATATCCACTCAGTTGCACACACATAGTCTATTATAGACACATAATCATTGACACGTGTTTACAAATTCACATTCATTCGTTCATACAGATCTATAACTATACATAAGTTACATGCTCATGCACATACACTTACACAAAATCACCCACAAGTTAACACAAGCAAACCACCAACAGACACATCATACAAATCACACACAACCACAGATGGCTCAGAGAGAATAATCTACACACTAGCACATGTAATCATATAATCACAGTGACATCACCACACAATTGCAAATAAGCCACACACTCTGATAGACAAAGACATACTCATAGGCAGATTTATTTAATCACACACATGGGGTTAGAGTCAAGTAGGGTCAGTAATCAGAGAGAAAGAGGAAAACCATATACAAGTTCACACAAATCCTATTCTCCCACTGCCCCTTCCACGTGCCTTCTCTCTACCCTAACCCTAGTGACCTGTATGTGCTAGACAAGTTACCTAGCATGGGTTTGGCCATACCACTATTATTCCCACCACTGGCCTATCTCCTCTTCCCTAGTTTTCTCAGAGCTCCCACCGGGCCTGTCTATACCTAAGCCCCTTGCCCGGATTGACGGAGAAGAACGCCCAGGGCATGGCAGCCGATAGGCTAGCGTTTCTCTCGGGTGTGCACAGGTGCGCATGTCTGCATGGACACAGAGAAACCCTGACACATGTACATAAGCTGCACGTACACTGGGACGTGAGCATCCTCACACACACACACCGACAAGTGTTTATGTTTAAGTAAAAAGTATTTAAGCCCCCAAATCAGAGACTAAGCGCTAGCATTAGAGGAGGTGGGGGCTGGGAGAAGAACAAGTAGGAAGCAGCTGGGATAGGCAACTCAACAACAATTCCTTATAACCTTTCCCACACCTGGAGGCCAGATCTTGTCCCCTCTCCGTCCTCCACCTCTCGCCACCCCCTTCATCCCTTTACCTTGCTCATTTCCTCTTCCTTTTATTAGACTTTTTACCTTATTCCGTCTCTGTTCCCTCACCCATTTTCCCTTTCCCTCCCTCACCCCCCCCACACCTGCACCATTACATCACACTACCCACTCTCCCCTAGCCCACAGATAGAGGTGGTGTGAATGAGGGAAGGTCAAATGAAGAAACCTTCTGGAATTCGGGTCCCACTTTCATCCTACAGTGTAATCCAGGACTGGGTCCTTTTAAGGTCTCAGGTTCCAGCTCAGTCTAATGGGAATATTGCTTTGTGCCTGAATCTCCTGCCCCTGGAAGAAATAAAAGAATGGAAATGAAGAACGAGTCCAATGCCCTAGGGGAAGCAGTTCCCACCCGGTCTGTGTAAAGGCCCCTCTGTCAGGGCGGCCCCCATCCCCCTCCACCTCCCCACCCCCTCCCGCCCCCCATCTCCCGCTGGCACAGATGGGCCCTGGGAGACAGTGACGTGTGCGCCAGGCACTGTGTCTGCTCAGGCAGCTTCCGATGGCAGCCACCCCCGCAGCTCTACTCCCCCAAGTCCTAGGGACGGGCTGAGGGGGTAGACAGGAGGATGGGAGACAGGAAACCGGAGGAGGGAGATTGGGGGCCAATGGAAGAGGGACAAGCAGAGTGGCCCAGGGCTGGCGGAGGAGACACTGAGACAGAAGGAAGGGGTGCAAGGTTAGGTCAGTGACATGCACCTCTGGCAGCCGCGTGGAGCCCGGACTTCTGGGCCCAGCCGAGGATGGGGGTCCGAGGCCGTTTCAGGGCCTGCATCTGGCAGGGCATCTGGGTCTGGGGGGACGGAGGGCCCCAGCACACCACAGGGAGAGAACTCAGACCCAGAAAAAGCCAAACGATTTCCCCAAGATCACAAAGTAGTGACTGACAGAGGCAGGACTCAAACTCAGCTCCTGTGACTCCTGTCATAGAACTCCTGTGAGTCCAGCTAGGGCCTGGGCAGCGGGGAGCCAGGGCTGGGCCAGGCGGGCATGGCGAGGAATCCGCAGTGGAGCCTAGGCCAGGGCACTGGGGGCCGAGGGGTGGAGAGGGAGTGGGGCTGGGGGCTGCATCCGGGTCACCCTCTGAATTGAGGATCTGACCCTGGGTAACGGTCAGGTGGGGGCAGGGGCGGGTTCTGAGTGGGGCGCGGGGGCGCATGAACTTTAGGGAGACAGGCCGGGGCTGCCCCCTCAGCATGGGCATCGGGAACGCCCCCCCATCCTCTCTCCCTAACTCTGAGCTCTTCCACTGCGGGTCCCGAGCCCCCACGCAGGTCCCCAGTCACTTCCATTCATCACACGTTTATTTGGTGCTAATGTACAGGTAGTGTGCCAGATCTGAAAAACTAACTGAAAAATGACCCTGCCCTCGGAAAGCTCACGGTCTACGGGACAACTGCTCTTGGGTGAGGGGTTAGGGCACTGAGGTACCGGAGGGCGAAGCTTGAGGCCGGGTTTGTAGGCGGAGCCAATTAGGAGTTTCCTCAGTCCCGCTCCTCCCATCGTCGACTTCTTGAACCCACCCAATGGACTACAACTCCCAGGATGCATTGCGACCCGTTTCCCATTCCCTCGGAGAGGCTGTTTGTTTTGGTTTTTTTCGAGGGGAGGAGGCAAAAACACCCCCAAAGCTAAGTCCGGGGCGCTCTCGTAGGGCTGGGGTAGCCGCGTTCCCTTTAAGACCTGCCTATGACGTTGCGAGGCTTCCAGAAGGTTCTCTAGAGACTAGTAGGGTGGCCGGCGTTTTCCACCTCAAAGGCCTGTCAATTGGGCTGGTGAAGAAATGCCAACACTAGCATGAGGCGGGGCTAAATCTTCCATTTGGACCAATGCAATCGAAGATCATATGAGGATCCTACCTTCAGCTTCCTTCACCAATGAAGTGACTGGTAAGCTAGGAGGCGTGGTTGACTGACTTCTAAAAGCTCCAGTCATAAGCCTGGAATGCGAGCCTTGTGCAGACGAGGGGTCGGCCGCAGGCCGCCGTTGAAAGTAGGCGTCCGTCCCCCCACGCCTCCCTGTGCCCCCTTCTCGCTCAGTACCGTCCAATCATGTCAAGGACCGTGCTGAGTGGCGGGCCTTCCGCGCAATGGCCGGCGCGGGGGCGGGGCCCTGGGGGCGGGTCTCCCCCCCTGTCCACCCACCCTTCCCCGCTCCGTCAGCGGCCGGTGGCTTCGGTCCCGGGTGGAAGCGGTGAATCCGGGGGGAGGGGACAGGACGGGACGGGACAGCGGCTCAGTCTGACCGACCGCGGCGGCGCCCACAGCTTCTCACCGGTGAGGGCGCCGCGCCGGGGCCGGGCGGGGGCCGGGGTGGTCCCAAGGCCAGGGTGTCTGGGCTAAAAAAGAGCCGGAGGCACTAGTAGACACGGGAGCCGAAGGGTCCGGGGGTCGCTATGGTGGTCTGTGCCTGGGGGCTTAGAGACGTGAGGCGGGAGGCCGAGCACCTGCGCCGAGGGGAGTGCCAGAGGGCTGGGGGTCGTCGCCGCCACCAACGCCGCGGGGCTTTGCTGGGAGGTCGGGAGCCGGGGGCCGCGCCGCAGCCGCGGGAGCTCGGGTTCCAGGACCTGCCCGGCCCGCCCAGGGACGGAAAGTCCCGCGGGCGCTCCCTTCCAAGCCGGGCAGCTGCCTGCTGACCCCTGGATGCTCCCTGGAGTGTCCGGCTGCCGGCTCCCGGGACAGCTCGGAAGGAGGAGGGGGGAGGACCGGAGAGACTGAAGACTAGACATGGCCCCCGGCGACCGTGGGGCCCCGCAGCCCTTCTCCAGGCTCCCCACGGGGGCGAGGGTGAGGGACAGGCAGGCAGAGGAGGGGCTGCCGTGGAGCGGAGGGCTGGGGGCTGGCATCGGGCCGGGGGCGGCTGGGAGCGGTCTCCGTCACCACGGGGCACCCCCACCGTGCCCTCCCCCACACACAGCCCCCAGTGACATCACCACTCTGCACCGAGCCAGTCAGTGCCCCTCACCCTGGCTATAGGACTTGGGGATCCAGGGAGAACTCTAGCCTCCCCACACACTCCCCCCACACCAGACCCCCGCCCCCACCCTTCCCGAAGCGCCTTTTGTCTGAAGCTAGCCCCACCCCGAGACCAATTAAGGAGGAGACACTGTACGTCAAGTGACTTCATTGAGCAGGTTCCTGGTGATTTGGGGTCAGGCTCTCCCCGGTGAGTGAGGCGCTCCACGCTGCTGCTCTCCATCCCACACTCGCAGTCATATGGAGCACACACACTAGCCTCTCTCAGGCAGCCGGTCTCACGCGGCCCGCGGCAGTCCGCTGACATTCAGTGAGCCTACAGGGCGAGGCCAGAGCGGGACATGTGGCCCTGAGGAGGACTTGGCTACTGGAGCACCTGGTGGCCAGGTGGGTGAGGGCAGAGGAGGGCACTGCTGGGCATGTTTAAGCGCACCGGGCTCTCCTGCGCATCCCCAGCCGCTCCCCCAATCCAGGCGAGAGGAGGTTTCCGGAGCTTCCCACACTTCTGGGGAGAAGACTTCTTAGCTAGCTTGATGTTTAAAATTCAGCTGGAGCCGTTAAAACTGCGTGCATGGACGCTGAATGGGTTTGTAAAGTTTCGGTAAGTCCCTTTAAAAAGTATTTTCACCCTCTGTCATGATGGCAGAAGGACATTCATCCTTTCATCACAGCTCACCATTTTTCACCTCAATTGTCTTACCTCATCTCTGGCACTTCATTCATCTCATATCCATCTTCTGATGTTTTACACTCTCTTATCCTCCCCCCTTTCCTCCTTTTTTCTCCCCTCTATCACATTCTCCCTTCCCTTATTCCTTAGGATTTCATAACCCCAATATTTCATCTGTATCTCATATCTACTCATCCCCCCATATCTTATAATCTATCTCCCATCCACTATATCTCAATAGCCTCATATCTCCCCAGATATCTCCCATGTCTTCATCCTCCTTATCTCACAGTCCCTCATTCCCTTATATCCCCTCATTTCCCATCCACTTACCCCTCACTCCCATATCTCGTATATACTCATACCTCATCTTATATTTCATATATCCTACATTCTATCTCATTCTCCTGTTCATATCATCCCAGTCATGCCATTCTTTCATACCGCACCTGATCTCATACCCCTGCATTACAGATTCCCACTGACAGCTCTATTCCGTATCCCTTTATACTTGCTCTTGCCATTTGTATTTCATTTACCCATACCTGCCTCCAATAGCTTATCAAAGACTTTTATTTTATCCTTTCCTCCTATCATAGCAACCCCAGTGCTGTTGCTCTCCAAGGCCTTGGAGATTCTTTGTCATCTGAGCACATGGTGGAGGAAAAGGGGAAGGAAAGCAGGGCCCCTCTAAGCTCTTACCTACTAGCCTAGAAAGACATGCTAAATTTGCTGGGGAGGGGGAGGGAGGACTTCTATAAAAGAGCTTGCCCTTCATTTCCCCCTTCCATCAGGGGGGTTCAAGACCTTTTTGAACCCTGTTCATTTGGGCATTGGGTTCTGAGGAAAGGAACTAGTTTGTTGGCAGAGGTGACTTGGGGACAGCATGAGGATATTCAAGATTAGAACTTGTTTTGTTTGTCCTTTGACACTGACCTGCTGTGATGCCTCACCTGTGAGCTGGCATTGGTGGGTGGGGGAATGACACCCAGGCCCTGAGTAACTGTAGGGTGGGGAGGCCTGGATGATGGGGGAAGGAGATGTGGGCTGGGACAGAGATGACAGCACTCCCCCTGCCAGCTCCTTCTCAGATAAGATTTTACTGCTGCTTCCGAAAATGGCTGCCCACCCCCAGATGCACTTTCTTTTCTGTGTGCCCTCCCTACCCCACCTCCCCCATATGCCAGTGATTCAAAATGGCAACCCCCAGCTTGTCGCGTGGGGGGCCGCCAGGAGCTGTGCAGTTTGGCATGACGTGCTGGTGGAAGGAGGGGTGCCCGGGTTCATATAAATGCTTCTCTTTCGTACAAAGAGGCTCCCAAAGGCATGAGTCAGCCCAGCAGCTGCCAGCAACTGTGGGGGCAAGAGCTACAGCCACTCTAGCCCTGAGAGCCCAGGACCTTAAGAGACCTTAGAGACATTACCTCCTTTCCTACCTGTAGGAGGGATATAACTGTCTCCCTCTTGTCTTCCCACCCTCCAAATCCCACTCAAGGGCTGGTGCTAGATTGTCATGAGGGCAAGAGGCAGTGGCTATGGCCTTAGCCCAGGGCGTTGCTAGAAAGGCTCTGCCCCTGCCCTAGCCATTGGCAGTAATTGTGCTATGCTTTAGAAGAGCCAGAGAATGGCTTTTTGGCTATTCCCCAGAGAGATCCCTGGCCAGGAAAAGGAAGAAACCCTCTCCTCTCCACAATATGCACATCCCTACGGACACACACATATACATGTACATGTGGTAAGAAGCAATGGGAGCTATGGCTGTCCTAAGCCATCTGTGACCAGATATCATTTGATCTAGGCCTGGCAGAAGAAGGCCAGTGGGGACAACTGGGACTTTGGCACTTCATGCTATATAGCCACTGAAAGCTGGAATTGAACCTATATAGGCAAACTTAGGATGTCTGAATAGGAGAAAAGGGCTTTCAGGAATCCCCCTCTGGTTTTAGGCTTGGAGAGCTTAAAACAGCTAGTTGCAAACAGAGGCAGAATGGGACAGGAAAAGGAACTCTGACTCTGCCAGGTTGCCTCTATGTCAGAATTAACAGTGCCTACTGTGTGTTTTGTGGGGCAAAAGATAGTGAGTGAACTGAAGTGCTACCTTAGGATAGGAATTGATCCTCTTGCTGATGGAGACAGAAGCTCCTAATTCCTTGCCAAGGGCTGTGACTCATCCTGTCTTTGAGGACTTGTAGGGCTCAAATCACATGTGAATGTGAGATTGGGAATAAGCAGACTAGAACAGAAACCAAGGGATTCTAATGATAAAGAGATCCTGGGATCCCTTAGCACCCTTGACTTAACTTCCCAATCTGACTGGCTAACTCAGAGGTGACCTATATGTCTCTTCCTAGGAGGCTTTTGGGGAAAGAATATTCTCACAGGACCATCCTAAAGTTCCATTATTGAGCAAAGACTTTCTACCCTTTCAGAACAGCCATCCATCAGTTATTCACTCATTAACCAGATAGATGCTACCTTCTGATTCTGCATCCCCTCTCACCAGGGACTGCAGCATCCCTGTGACAACCCAGCTAGGACATCCTAGTCCAGAATGCCTTCCCTTCATTTCTTGTCCATGTGTAGCATGAGTCAAATTTAATATTATGTGAAGTATACCATTTCAGCAGTATTAGCTACTGTTCTTTCACTTCCAGTATGTTGCGAGAAAAAAATGTTGCCCTGTATAACCTTACTAAACATACTTCCTATCCTATTCTACCAGCTGGTTATCTAGAGACCCAGTGGAGAGCTGCCTTTGAGGCACTGGCACATAACCGATGCCTTTGATCTGGACAACTCTAAGACTTGACTAATGAATCAGGTCTCAGCTGGGCCCCACAAAGTAGGCCACAGCCTCCTCACTTTTCAGCTCCTGGAATTCAGGGGCTAAAGCCAAAAATATGCTCAGTTCAGCCCCTGAGCTGGAAAGGGGTCGAGTGATTGTGGTGATGGGAGGGAGAGCTTCTGGTATGGAAGCTAACATTTAGAGCAGGAAAGTTTCTTGTCTCAGCTTTACCACCAAGGAGCTGGGTGACCTTGGAAGTGAGTTCATATCCCTAGGCCTCAGGATCTAATTCTAAAGAACTTTATTATTCATCTAGTCCGATTATCTCCTTTCATAGATGAGGCAATTGAGGCCAAGAGAGGAGACTTGTCAAAGGAAGGGTAAAATTAAGGGTTGGGGGGAGGTCAGGGCAGGTAGATGAAAGGGGCTAGAAGACTAAAGACTATTTTAGATTTGACCTGGGCTTCTTTCAGGAACAAGGAGGCCAGTACTGGTCCAGTTGCTGTAATGGGGAAGGATTATTATAAGATTCTGGGTATCCAGTCTGGAGCCAATGAAGATGAGATCAAGAAAGCATATCGGAAGATGGCCTTGAAGTACCATCCAGACAAGAACAAAGAGCCCAGTGCTGAGGAGAAGTTTAAGGAGATTGCAGAGGCTTATGATGTGCTGAGTGACCCCAAGAAACGAGCTGTTTATGACCAGTATGGGGAAGAAGGTAAGAATGCCCTCAGCTTCTCAGCACCTGGCCTGGGGCAACCCTGTGGGTGAAGTATGCTTGTTCTCACCGAAGAGAACTATGTGACCCAGTTCCTTCTGAGCTCCTTAGTAACAGGGAAGAATCCCTGCCATTTGGGTGCTGAGGCTGAGGCAAGGGTCAGAGGAAGGCTGCCTCATCACTTCCCTGAGCCTAACCCCTTTTCTGCATCCTGGGTTTCACTAGCTAGGACTAAGACTCCTGCTACTCTTCTCAACATTCTAGGACCCTGCGATCCATTTCCTTTACCCTGAACTCTCTAAACTCTCTATTTACCACCATCACTTGACCAGTCTTCATAGTTTAAGGCCCACATAACACAAGCAAGAGGTAAGACATAGGATCTAGTCACTATGATGCCTGGGGCCTTGGGATTCTTCTGCCATTCTTGAAACCACCTCTTCTTCCAGCCTTATTAGGCCATCCCTGAAGTCAGCACTGCCCCATTGGATGGGAAAATGGGGAAAGGCACATAACATTTGTATTCATCAGCAGAGTATTAGCCTCTGAAGACCTCTATATAAACAAACTAGGGCCAAGGGAAGAATGAAAGATGTGGCCTCTAGCCCAGTATACTGCAGACCCAGGGATCAAGGGTACCTGAGATCCTGAGAGAAGCAATCTGCCTGCTGGCCTGCATGCTAGGGTCAATTAGGAGCTGAGACTTAACTGCTATAACCAGGGCTGGGGTTTGGCAGCCAAGACTAACCACATATTTTTTTTTACAAATTAAAGCATGGTGCTATCAGGGAGTGTATATCTCCCTCAACAATTCTAGAGCACCCCTGCTACTGTCTTGGGGAGGTAGAGATTATCACTGGCATGATGCCTGCAGAACATGAGGTGGCCAACAGCAAGGCAGAAGGTTTATGTCAGGGAGAAGGAAAGGCCCAAATAAAGCTGAAGGAAGAGTGGCCCTGGCAATACCTCTTAGCAAATCTCATAAGCATGATGTAGCTGCTAATTCTGGTCCTCCTTTTCAGGGCCCCACAGTGCCAGCAACAGGCACCTGTTAGGCTATATTAAGACAACACTGTCTCAAGCAGAACCTAGGGCTGCCAGCCCCAAGAGGAACCTTCTTTTCCTTTCTCTACCCTCCCCTTTCCTTTTGCCTGCCCCCTTCTCCTAGTCTTTGGACATTCCCTTCCCAGACTCACCAACTCTCTCCATGATTCACCAAGAATCTCCCAGAATATCCAATAAATCCCCAGGGATACCAGAGCAGGGTAGTGTACAACTTTAGAAGTGTCAAACTCAAAATAGGACCAGGGACACTAATCCATAAGGTTCCCTGTCAATGCAGGCCACAAAATGCCTATTTTAAAATGAAATAATTTTTAGCTTTTTGGTACTTTTATTTTGTTAAAGATTTTCCAATTACATTTTAATCTGGTTTCTGGCGGGACTGGGCAGTGTTATGGTATACAGTCAATAAACCACCATGTGGCCAAGCCTGAGAATTGAATCCATCCACTCCAGGGCCCCTAATCTAGGTAAAAATCCAGCTGCCTGGAGGATGAGGGTGGGGAGAGAGAAATAGAGGGGTAAGGGGCCCTCCCACCTCTCTCCACTATAGTTACCAAGTTTGGCACATGGGCTCCTGTGGTCTATACCATATTCGGAATCAAGGTTAGAGGTAGAACTCACTGTTCCTAGAGAGTCAGTGACTTTGGAAAAGTATGTGGACTCAATCCTTCTGTTCTTTGCCTTTTTTCACCTCTCCCTACCTCTTTGGATATGCTGACTCTCCTTCAAGAACTGGGAGGAGGGGCTGACTCAAACAGTTAATATACCACATCCCCTAGTCTGCCAGAGTGCCAGAGGCTGGTAGTATTTCTGGCTGCCATTCCAGGCTGCCTCCTCCACAGCCACCCCCACAAGAAGCCTGTCGTGCAGACAGACCAAGAGCTGTGAGCTGTGAACGGCTGAGGACAGCCTGTTCCTAGCCTGCTGGGGGAGGGGGAGCCTATTGGGAATCCCGGTGGGGGGGGAGCCTTAGGGGGATTGAAATCTTTACTACCTTGTCCAAGAGCCCCCAACCTTGATTCCTCCTGAAAAATGAAACCTAAACCTGTCCTCATGACCCTCAAGCCTTTGCCAGGGAAGTAACAGGCTAATTTGGGCACTGCTTTGTGGGAGGGGGATGGGAGGAGCCTGCTGGGAACTCCAGGTAAAAGGCTCCAAAGAAAATGAAGTCTCTACCACTGTGCAGCCAGTGTGAGGAATGAAATTTCAGGAAAGGGGACAGCCATCCTGTTATTTCCCAGTTAGGTCCCATGGCATGTGGGAGTGAAAAGGCCTAATAATGCTATTTTGCCATTCAGACACTTGGTATGGGGCCATGGGCAGCATTTGGAAACCTCCAGAAAAATTATTCTTCTCTGCTCATGAATATATTCAGCTTGTTTCTTCCTCTGGGCCCTGAGGCTTCCCCTGTAGGGACTGGAGAGGGAGGAGGGTTGGTCTTCCTTACCATCTATATCTCAATCTGGCTCCCACGATAGAGGAGGGGGTGGGGTGGGCACAGAGCTGCTAGAAGCCTTTTGTGTGTCTTAGGCAGTGTTGAAAAATTGCTTCCCCTTTTATATTACTGTTCACCAGAAGCTTCGAGCCTTCACTGTAACTGTAGCACATGCCACTTATCACAAAATAAATACCTAGCTGCTGTGGAGGGTGGAATTTTCTGACCAAAAAAAAAAAAAAAAAAAAAAATCAAATTTTTAAAATCAGCTACTAAATATCATCCCTCCTATGACCTCTCTTGGGTTTCACCAAAGCCAACCACCCACTTTGCCTATCCTTAGTTGCAGTTGTGGGTGGGGAAAGGAAAGGATTCGAAAGTTCCCCAGTAGCCCCTGTGGAGGACCAAGAACCTTTCTTGGATCCTTTATTACCGCCCTTAGCCATTCATCCTTTTCATGGCTAATGAGTCCTCTTCTCCTAGAGGTTAACAAGAATCTAGGAGGTTCCCCCCACCCTTAATTCTCAATGTATGAATCAGAGGCAAACACTCGACCTCTCTGGTTCCACCTCTCAGTTGGTTCGAAGGACTGACTTTGGGCCGTTTGAAGGGCATGAGAGTTTAAAGTGGTGCCCAGAGCATCGTGTACAAAGCTGTCAAGAGCACTAGGTCTTTTTTTTTTTTTTAATTTTATTATAGCTTTTTATTGATAGAATATATGCATGGGTAATTTTCCAACATTGTCCCGTCAATCACTTCAGTTCCAACTTTGGAGCACTAGGTCTTAATCCTGGGCTTGTTCGCTGGGTTGCTTTGGGCAAACCATCTCAGCGTGGATCACACTAAATAATGAGTACGCTCTGGACAGGGGAGGGATAATTCTTCTTCTCCAAACCAGATATTGCTCTCCCATGCTCACAAATGGCAAAGTTTTCCTCATTTCCCGGCTAGTCTTTTTTTTCCCCAAAAAATAAGGGGGAGGATAAAAAATGCAGAGAGCCGGCAGTGAGTATCTGGTAACTCCCCGGAACCCAGCTCTCACTTCTTAGAGACCCGTTTGCTGGAGGGGGCGGGGCAGAAGGAGCAGAGCCGAGACTGGAGGTTGTGTTTCTGTCCTTACCTACCTTCCTCCCCCTCCCCCCTCCCTGCCCAGGCTTGAAGACCGGCGGTGGCAGCTCCGGAGGCTCTGGGGGCTCCTTCCACTACACGTTCCATGGCGACCCCCACGCTACGTTCGCCTCCTTCTTCGGTGGCTCCAACCCCTTCGACATCTTCTTCGCCAGCAGTCGCACCACGCGGCCCTTCAACGGCTTCGATCCGGACGACATGGATGTGGACGAAGACGAGGATCCGTTTGGCGCCTTCGGCCGCTTTGGTTTCAATGGGCTGAGTGGAGGCCCCAGACGAGCGCAGGAGTCCCTGCACCCCCGGCGGAAGGTACAAGATCCCCCGGTCGTGCACGAGCTGCGCGTGTCCTTAGAGGAAGTCTACCACGGCTCCACCAAACGCATGAAGATCACCCGGAGGCGCCTCAATCCCGACGGGCGGACCGTTCGGACTGAGGACAAGATCCTCCACATCGTCATCAAGCGGGGCTGGAAAGAGGGCACCAAGATCACCTTCCCCAAAGAGGGCGACGCCACGCCGGACAACATCCCCGCCGACATAGTCTTTGTACTTAAGGATAAGCCCCACGCCCACTTCCGACGAGACGGGACCAACGTGGTCTACAGTGCTCTGATCAGCCTCAAGGAGGTAAGCTGGGACCCTGGCTCGGGACTGCGAGTCCAGAGCGGGGGGTGGGACGTTCCCCCGAAATCCCCCAATTCCCGGATGCCTAGGGTCCAACATCCCGCCCCACCACACTTGACTTGCTGCCCCACGTCCGGGCAGAAAAGCCACGGGGCGGCCCGTCCCCATTCCCCACCGTGCTTCAGAAATCTGCGCGCGCTCCTTCCTGTCCCGCCTCCTCTCCATCTCGTCCTGCTTCTCTGCCCTCCCCCAGGCGCTGTGTGGCTGCACTGTGAACATTCCCACCATCGATGGCCGAGTTATCCCCCTGCCCTGCAATGATGTCATCAAGCCTGGCACTGTGAAGAGACTACGCGGGGAGGGGCTGCCCTTCCCTAAGGTGCCCACCCAGCGGGGCGACCTCATAGTGGAGTTCAAAGTGCGCTTCCCTGACAGGATAGCTCCGCAGACGCGACAGATCTTAAAACAGCACCTGCCTTGCTCCTAGGCCCAGCCTCAGGGCCGGCTCCCGGCCTCCACAGCAATACCGCCCTCCGGCCCCAGGCTCTGGCAGCCAGAAAGGCTATCCAGCCGGCCCTACCGCCCCTCCGGGCTACCTTTTTCTAAAATGCAAAAAAGCCACTTTTGTTTTCAGAAAGTTGTTACCGCCCCTACCTGGCAGTGCTGTCTCGGGTGGGAAGTGAGGGGGGGAAGGGAGGAGGGAGGGATGCCCCCGGGGTCAGGGGTCGCTGTTTTTTGTCCCAAGCTTTGAATCCACTTTTACTGCTCCCCGCGGCTGGAGAGTGATTTGACTGTTACTTGACGATCTACATGTAGAGGTTTCCTATCCAGGCCTGTAAATAGCATGTCGTTTCCCCTACCCGCTGCCGAGGTCCTTCCTGCCCTCCTTTCTCTCCCCCTCTCCCGCCAAATGTGGGGGAGGAGAAGACTTCAAACAGGACGCTCTTACCCCGGACCATCACCACACGGGAGGGGGGAGGGATGAGTCTTCTCGTGTACTCGCTTACGTACACACACCTACCCACATATTTGTGCACACATACTCTGGGATAGGGGAAGGGGGGTGGGGAGGGCCACTGAGCACGAGACACTTTGTATTTTACCAGGGGTGGAGTTCGCCGAGTTGCCGGGGGAGAAGTGGGACCGGGAGGCAGCTCGGGCTTCGCCAGACAAACACGCCTCAAAACACTTTCCCTCCTTTGACCGCCACACCTTCCCCGAGCCAAACCGGGGCCTGCGGACTGGGGGAAGAGGGACTGGGCAAAAGGGGAAAGCGCCTACTATGTTGCACCACGTGTTTTTAGGCTAAGGGGCTGGGGTGGGATTTTTAACCTTTTTGTACTGGGCAACTCTGTGGTGCTGCTAGCCTTGATCCAAAAAGGGAGGGGATTTGGAGTTGTCCCCACCTTCTGGGAATTCAGGGTCACTGCAGCCATGCCCCGTCCTCCCCGCCCCGGGGCTGAATTCGAACCCCGCAAGAGCCCGCCGGCCCTTCCAGTCCTAGTCCGCTCCAACTCCAGGCTGCTTTGGTCTTTTCCCTGCCTGTGGAGCTGTCCTGCCCTGTCCCTGGAGTCTGGGGAACCCAGAATATCACTTCGCCGTTCCACTCTCACTGTATAACTGTCTTATATCCTGGACAGCAGGGAACTCTGGAGAAGGGGTTGACGACTCTGGCCTGGTCTGTGGCTACACCCTAAGAAACTGGGGTGGGGGCTTTCTTGGTTTTTCTCATTTTAATGAGCCCCTGAATGTTTTTATAGTAGTTTTTTTGTATTTTTTTGTAATGACAGTATTATGAAAAAATAAAGTATTTTAAAAATAGAAGTTATCCTTCAACCACTCAGGGAATTGGGGGAGGAGGAAGGATTTCGTCAACCTCTCAACCACCTTCCCTGACCCAGTCTTTGAGACCAGCTAAGAGGCTCTTAATTGGCAGCTCCAGGTGTGAGCTGCCCCCTAGTGGCCATCAAGTTATTCTGGAGAGCCGGCAGCTGATCTCAAAACGCCTTTCTGACCAAAAGAGCATGTCTCTCTCCGGCAGTGGAAAGAATGAATTGTCCCCCAGCCTCGAGCACCCAAAGCAATGCAGCAAACACCAGTAGGGGACAAAAAACCAGCTACTCTTGTTAGAAGAATAGAATGTATTTAGGAAGGATAAAGCCCTTAACACAAATGGTAACCATCCTCTTTGGAAGGTCTAATAAGGTCATGTGTCATGAGAACAAGTTATCTCCTGGGAAACTGGATTCTCTTGTAGGGAGCCAAAATACTCCATACTGAGGAGAAGGGCCTGGGGATCTCTGAAAGTAGGACCCCCGAAGAGGTGGCTTGGCGTGGTGCTGAGAGTGGCCTAGAGTCCTGGAGAACCTGGACCCTCTCTGGCGACATCGGAACTGACCTGAAGAGATGGACATCTCACTAGCAATGGAAGCCAGCTTCTCTGGGGGCAGGTGCTGATCCCTGAATCTCACAGTTTTCTTATTTTTAACCCGTTTCTCCCTGTCCTGGGCCTGCCTCTCCCAGCTCAGACTCCAGTGGCCTGCTGAGCGTTTTCCATGACCACTTGATTTGCCGTTACCCTCCCGAGGCCTAGCGGAGGGGAGTGCCCTGAGTTCCCTGTATTTGCCAGAGGGCTTTGTCTGGGCATCCAGCATCTGGAGCTCCCTCTCCTGCTGCTGCTCCTCTTCCCAAGAATACAGATCGTCCATCGACCCCATCTTCTTCTCTAAGATCAGGCCAACAACAGTCATATCCTCCGGAGCTGAAGGAGCCGGACTGCCGAAAGGAGCCCTATTCCCTTTGGAGAGAGGCCTGACTGTGAATGGACTTTGATTAGCGGTGGTCTCAGCTATTGCTACCTCTCCTCTAGCTAAGGGCTCTTTTGTCCCTTTGATTTTCTTCTTAGGACGAAGCCAGTTGAAGAAGCCCTTCATCTTCTCCATTAAACTCATTTCTAAAGAGATTTTGCGCTGGAGTACTCCCTCCTGCTTTGGGAACCCTAAAACACTGCTCATAGGACCCTGAGGCGGCCACCTGCTGGTATAGGTGTGGCCCTTCAATAAATTAGGGTCTTTTTCCTGTTTTTCAAGCCCCATTCCTTGGTCTCTTGGGAGTTTACTGTAGTTCCCTTTTCTCTGAGACTGTAGCCACAGTTTGCCCCGATTTTTGCCTATGACCTGAGAATGAAGTTTCTGGTACTCCCTAAAGCCAGGGCTCTGCTCTTCCACCTTCACAAGAGTACTAAGCCCCTCAGCACTTGTCAAGTTCTTATTCGGTTGCCCCAGAGTGTATGACGGGGGGATCTCAGGGGCCTGAAAACCAAGAGCACAGGGCTGGACCAGTGTGTTTTTAGTGAGATTCTCTTCGTAGCTCGGTTCTAGTACTTTTAGATCAAATTCTTCCTCATTGGCAAATTGTGCTTTATAGATAAGGCAGCTTAGATCCTGGGTATCCTGGGTTCTTAAAGCGAGGGTTTGTCCCTCGGCCATCTGGACGACCTCTTTACTCTCTGTCTCAAGTGAAGCCGTCTGGATGACCTCTTTACTGTCTGTCTCAGGTAAAGGCTCTTTAACACTTTCAGACTCCTCAGCTGCCACAATCTCTCTCAGTTGACAGGAAGGGGGTGGTGGTCTTGTGGCCATTTCTCTAGATTCCCTTACTCTTAAGGGAATTCCCAAAACCTTCTCCACCATCCTTTTCTTCAGGTGAAAATTTAGCTTAGAGAAATTGTTGGATTTGTTTAATACACAGGAACTCTTAAGGAGGCAAATACTGTCACTATCTGCTCCCTCATTGTCCTTGAAGAGGGGAAATGTTCCTGGTGCTTGAAGTTGCTTCCTGAAACTGGAGGCTAGGTTCTTCTGTCTTGGAAGTAAAACTGGATGCTTCATATTCAGCTCTAAAATTTCCCTCCTAGACGCAATCTCAGATATGTGCTTTCTGGGTCCCCTATGCATTAAGCTAGATCTAGGGAGAAATGTATTCTCTTCCCAGTCCCCTCCAGCCTGTGGTGCCTCCCAGAGTTCCTTCCCAATATTCCAGGAACCCTTCTCTGCCTCCAAGATATCTAATACAACTGCTGAGGCCTCTCTGGCAACACCACCCACCCAGATTTCCTGGAGGTTTCTTTCCCCTACCCTAGAATCAAACCTGCCTCCAGTAGGGGAAGTAGCTTGGAGCAAGCCTGAATTTTTTAGTTTAAACAGGTAGATGGATTCAAGGACCTTTTTGGGCAGACCCCACTTCAACCGGATGTGCATGTGGCGAATGTGGGATTCAAGGACTTTCTTAGTCTCTGGATTAAGGAATGGAATGTCCTTGCAGGGTTCTACCTCATAAATCACTTCTTCAGTGGGCGAAGGAGCCTGGGGCTGGGACCGTGGCGGGGGCTCCATTTCTGGCTGTAAGTGGGGCTGAGGTTGGGTTTGAGTGGCTGTGTCTTCCGTAGATGAAGCCGGAGGGACAATCTCTCTCATTTTGGGTGGTCTCTGAGATGGCTGAGTAGGCTGTAAGGACACCGACCGACCCCTTGCAGTGGCCCAGGAACGGCTCACGCTCTCAGGAACCACTTTCTGCTGTATGGCCACACTCTTCTGAAGGAGGTGTTTCTGCAGTACCTCTTGTTGGCTAGGGGATGGGCTTTTCTCAAGGTCGCTTTTTGAGCTCTCCTCTGCATGACTGACTGGACCTGTCCCTAGAATTATTGCCGATATCGTGCCTAGATCAGCTGCAGAGTCACTGGCCATATCCTTCTTGCCAGAGCGCTTGAGACCTTCAAATGTAGGAGACTTGGGCTTTCTGGGACTTGATGGGTCTTGCTGAGGTATGGTCTGGGGTGCAAGGTGTTTGATGGAGTCTTCCACCCTCCGGGCCAGGCCCCAGTGGTGTTGGACAAGCCTCCTTCGGAGATGGGTCTCCAGTATTTTCTTGACATCTTTGGATATGAAAGGCAGTTCTTGGGGCCAGTTGGAGATATGAACCTGGGGGCAGGCAGCCTTGTGGATCTGGGGCAGCTGGAGAGGCAAAGGGTTGAAGGCCTCGTGCGATCTTTGAACGATCCGGGGCACGCCCCATAAGGACTGGAGCTGTTTCTGCAGCAGGTGCCATTCTAGGGCCTGGAACCTGGGCAGGTAGATAGTGGGGATCTTTATTGGGCTCTCTTCAGGGTCAGTTTTGAAGGTCCTGATGTGGGGGGAGGATGAGGGTAGGGATGGGGAAGGGGAGGGTGGAGAGAGGGTTGGGGATAGTAGTGGGAATGGTGATGGTGACCGGGACAAGGTTGGGTACGAAGGTGGAAGCAGCGTTAAGTGCTGAGTTGAAGAAGGTAGAGAGGGTTGACTAGCTGAACCAGGCAGGTGGAGATAGGAAAGATCATTGAAGAAAACCAAGGGATTGTCCCCTGGTGGCAATTTGATGGTGGTCCCCAGCCAGGATGAGGAGCTAGACCCCATGTAGGTTGTTGCCAAAGATTCACTGTGTAGAGAGGGGAGACCCCAAAAGAGCTGGATGCACTGTCGATTATGGCTCAGAGTGCTCTCAGCACCCCGCCCTGGCATGGAACAGAGTCTGTTCAGGAAATGGAGGGTGGTGGGGGCCAAGATCAGGGAAATAGGTCTGTGAAGCTGCCGGGAGTTGGGCATATGCTCTTGCTTCATGGTATTGACAAGGGACCTTTCAGAACCCAAGAAGGACTGCTCTATCCCAGAGGCACCCCAAGGCTCTGGATCGGGGGTCCACAGATCTTTAACAGATGACTCTCTGTCTTCTAGGACTAAGGACAATTTCTTCAATTCTCTGCGGTGGAAACATGGTGGGATATCTGGCCTCGGCTGGCTCAATAACTCCTTTTCCTTCCAAATATGGAGTGCTATCTTTTCTGTGATGTGCATCTCCAGGAATTCCTGGGCACTTGGGCTGAGGAGGGGAACTTCATTAGCCTCTGGGTACTGCTGGGTTCTGGAATTCGTAGCCTGTTCAGAAAGCCTCAGTCGTAAAGGAACCAAGTTCTTCTCCTGCCACTCTGGGGTCTTACTGTCACATAGCTTTTCTTCTGGCATTGGAAGGGGCAGAGTCCCCTTTTCTCCCTTTTTCCCCCAGAGATAGGGTTCTGGTAGTCCAAGAGAAAGGGGCTCCAGTTGGGAACCCCAGAGCAACAAATAAGGGAGCATTAAGTACCCTTGGGAATTCCGCCATTGAGAGGAGCCCGAAAAGGTTGAGAATGATTCACTGATGTCAGAGGTCAGGGAGGCTGAGGATATCAGAGCATCCTCCTCTGGGGATAAAACTTTGGGAATGGTGCTCAGCTGGTCTGGTCCTTCGCATGTGGCTGGTGAGAGGGGATGACTCGGGGGCCTTGGAGTCAAGGAAGGTTGTCGAGGAGGCTGGAAGTCTACTAGAGAGGGATTCAGAAAAACGGCCGGGTCCTTGATGTGCATACGGTCCACCAAGGGTTTCCTATTCGGCGGGGCCGTGTGAACTGGTGAGGTGCTGCTGCTCACTAGTGGCCTGTGGCTGGCGGAGTGGCTGTGGGTCCCAGGAGGGTGCTGGGCACCAGGACTAGTCCCAGCCAGTGAGAATCTAAGCACCTGGGAAACAGTTTGTTCCTCTAAGGTGGTGGCGGCTGCTGAAGTGGTTTCAATTGTGGAATGGGTCTGGGCTCCAGAGGGAATACAGAACAAGGAAGATCTGAGAATCTGAGAGGTGTTTTTCTCTTGTATGGTGGAGGAGGCCTGTGAGAAGGTGGGAGTCACAGAAATGGGGGGCGTTGCAGAGGAGGTGCAGGTTATGAGGGGAGTGTGAACCACAGAGGGAGTGCAGATTGTGGAGGGGGTGGAAGCCTGAGAGGAGGTGAGCCTCATGGAGCCGGGGCAGCTCGCCACAGTGGTACAGACCCTGGAGGGCATTTGGACCAGAGAGGAGAGATGAACCACAGAAGAGGTAGGGCTATCCCCCAGGCTTCTGGCCATCGAGGAAGGGTGGGCTAGAGAGGCCTTGGGTGTGAGGGAGGAGCCGTGGAATCTGGAGGTCCTGGAGGGTTTTGTTGATAAGGTGGGAGCTTTTAAGGGGGTTGAAGTGGTAGGTGGTGAGAAGGAACGAGGATTCCTGGAGAACAGGGGAGTCATTGAAGGAGCTTTGGAGGAAGTGAAGGCTGATGAATGGGTAGAGTCAAAGGAGGGGGTAGAAGCCACAGAAGTGGTGTAAGTTCTCGAGTAGTTGAGATCCAGTGAGGTAGTATGGGCCATGTAAGAAGAATGGCAGAGTTGGTTATGTGCCCGTAGGTAAGCAGGGTCTATTAAAAATGATCTGTCTAATGCGGAAGTTTGGGCTATTGCAGGGCTGGAGGCCACAGAAAGGGTGGGAGCAACAGAAGGAACAGCATCAAAAGAAGGGGCAGGAGCAAAAGAAGGAGTGGGAGCAAAATAAGGGGTGGGAGCAAAATACGGGGCAGGAGCAAAAGGAGGGGCCGGGGTAACGGAAGGAATGGGAGTAAAATAAGGAGTGGGAGCCACAAAAGGGGTGGGAGCCACAGGGGGGACGGGAGCCACAGGAAGGGTCGGAGCAAAAGAGAGGGTCGGAGGAATAGAAGGGTTGGGAGCCACAAGGGGAGTGGGAGCCACAGGAGGTAGGGGGAAAATAGAAGGAGCAACAGGAGAGGGGAGAGCCATCCGAGGGGGGAAAGCCACAGAAGAGGGGAGAGCCATCGGATGGGGGGGAACCAGGGAAGGCTGGGGAGCCATAGCGGGTGGGATAGTACTAAGGGTGGGAGCCACAGGAAGGGTGGGAGCCACAGGAAGGGTGGGAGCCACAGGAAGGGTAGGAGTGAAAGATAAAGTGGGAGCAATAGGAGGAGTGGGAACTGAAGAGGCGGCCATGGTGACTGATTGGAGATCCTTAAGCAAGGATGTATGGGTAATAAATTGGCTAGGTGATTCCTGAGGAATAGCTGGATTAAATGAAGGAGTAACTGGGGTGGTGGGATTCACTGAGGAAATTTGAGCCATGAAGGTAGCTTGGGTAACAGGTGGGATTACCAAGGGATTTGGCTGCACTGAAGGAGAAGGAGTGGGGGCCTTTGAGAGCTTAGGAGTTAACTGTGGGGACAGGGCCCCAGGAGGAGTAGTTTCTGTGGAAGAGTCTGTCATCAAAGAAGTGCGGACAACAGTGGAGGTGTGAGCCAGCACGGATATATGGGTCCTGGAAGTGGTACTGGACTGGGAGTAGGTCTGGACCCTGATGGGGGATTTGCCCTGAAGAGAGTTAGTAGCTGAAGGGGAGGAATGGGGCAGGGAGAAACTGAGGTCCATTGAGTGGATGGGAGAAATAGAAAGAGCATGACCAGGTAAGATATTGGCTGTCATGGAGGAAGAGGGATTCCGTGAGGAGGATTGTGGTGGAGTTGTGTTCTGTGAGGAGCTAGGGACCAGGGAGAGGTCAGAAGGCAAATTTAGAGAGAGATCAGATGGCAGGGCCCAGGAGGCCAGTTCGGGCAGAGTGGATTTGAAGAGCAGTTCAGCCTCCAAAGCCACAGAATTGCACACTTCACAGCCCGGATCTGTGCATAGCATCTGCCGGATGCTGCCCTTCTCAGAGAGCTTGGCCTTGTGGCTGCAGGAAACAGGAATGACTGGCTGAAGGCTGGAGAGGGTTAAGGTGGCAGGAACTAGGGAAGGGACATTTGAGTTATCTTTGTCCCTCCTGTTCCGTCCCCAAACCCCCATCCCATAAACCCCCACACTCCCATCCCATTAACCCCCTCACTCTCCATCCCATAAACCACCACACATCCCATAAACCCCTTACTCCCATCCCATAAACATCCCCACATCCCTCCCCATAAACCCCCTCACCACACATCCCCTTCAATAAGTCTTTGATTCTCCCCCACCCCATGATGGACACAGAAATCTAGAGCTGATTAGATGGGAAAATGGGATAGGTCACCTTTTCAGGATAGAGGGTAGCTCCCGAGGGCTTTCAAATTCTTCTTGATAAAACCTCCAAGCTATGAAACCAGAAAAATAGTATGAGATTTACAGCTGGGAAAAAAATTATCTTTAGAAACCATCTAAGTTGATGCTAAATGGTCAGGTAGAAATTAAGAAATGTTGAACACTCAGGAGATATGTTGGGAGGCCACTGTTTCCAACAACCCTGAGTCAATTCACAAGTTCAGAACAGGGAATAAATTGTCCATATTTTGGTTTGCCTGATTGGGAAAATTGACCAAAATCTTGGTTTCTTTTTGATGAGCTTCTCTCCCTTTGGGAACTTCCTAATCTGAGAGCTACAGGTAAGCCAAAGGACTTCAAAGAGACAACCTATTTGTGTGAGAAAACCTAGAAATGAGAGTTAGGAAACACGATAGAAGGTATTTGGGTGAAGATCAACAGATGGAGAAATAGAAAGAATGTTGTCACCCTAGTTTTGTCATCTGACACCCAAAAAAAGGAAATAGATAAGAAATTTTAGAAATTTCAAATAAAAAGAATTTTCAGGAAGTAGTTCCACTGGAACAGAGGCCTGATTTTCAGAGAGATTGGAGCAGTTTATTTCAAGTAGTATTTATTAAGGCCTACTCTGTGGACACACAGACAAAAAAAAAAAAAAAAAAAAAAAAAGGGTTCCTGCCTTCAAAGAACTTACATTCTACCCGAGGAAAATAATATGTGCAGAGAAGTAAATTTAAATATCCACAAAGTAACAATGAGTTAGTTACACTAACAACAGGGAAGATCAGGATAGACTTCTTCCTAGACTTCAAGAGCTGACTCTTGGGTTAAGCCTTAAAGGGACAGACTTCCTACATAAAGTCTCCTTTCATCTGCCCAACTGCTAGAGCCTCTTCTACCATCATCCCCCATAATAAATTTAAAATATTTTGTATTTTCCTAAACAAAATATAAACTCCCAGAAAACAGACTATTTGGGAAGGTTTTTGCAATCTGGCACAGAGTTGGCCTTCGATGCTTGTTAATTGATTTCTTGATTGACAGAATCAAGTCTATGCTTTAGGGATATCAATTTCACAACTATAGAAGAGACAAATTCTCAGAGAGAAAAGGGAAGGGAGAAATCATTTTCCCCATAGATATTCCAGGAAGAAAGGTCCAGAATGGCAGACAGAATATCCCATAAGGGGAGCAACAGGTGGAATATTCTGTACTTAACATGTGTGAGGGGGATTCATCTGAAATCAGTCCAGAAAGATATCATTAGTGTCCGATTATAAAGGACTTTAAATATCAAACAGAAAGTTGACATTTTCTTCTAGAGGAAAGAAGGAGCCATGGAAGCTTCTTTGGCGGGCTTATTGATCATTCCTCTTCCTAATTACTCCATTTAGGGCCCCTCTATTCTTCCAGTTATCTGGGTTTGAAAGCTAAGAGTAAGAGAATAATCATTTATTTACACTTACTACACGCTATGCAATTTTAAAAATAAATTATTTTTATTTAATCTTCAAATAATTCTGTGAATTATTTAACATTTTACAGCAGAGGAAACAGGCAAACAGGTTAAATCTCTTACTCAGGGTCACACAGCTAGTTAAGAGTCTGAGCTCAAAATTGAACTCAGGTCTTCCTGACTAGACCCAGGACTATACCAGTAGCTGGTACATTTTCAAGTTTTCACTCTCCCTCACCCCTGTGTTCAAGCAGCTGCCAAGTCTTGCTATCTACCTCAGGACATGTGCCGCATCTATCTATCTCTCTACCCGCTTGAATGCACTCAACTTCAGCCTCCCCTCTCACCTGGACAATTCCAGCAGACCCTCCTGATCTCGTTTCATCTGGCCTGTGCTCTCTCTGATCCATCCTCCAGTTTCCAGACTGACATTCCCAAAGCACAGACCTGACTATACCTTGGTCCAGAAGCTCCAATGCTTCCTTTATCTTTCATATAAAAATACCAATTCCCCTGGGGATCAGCATTTAAAGCCCATTCACAATCTCCCTCCAATCTAATTTTTCCAGATTTAAATATAACTCCCCTTTACACACCAGGGTCCAACCCAATGGGCCCATTCACTGTTTCTCTCACAGAAGATTCCATCCCCCTGTTAAGGTCCCTTCCAAATTTCCAATTCTATTGTTCTGTGAATGTCTGTACCTTTGCACAATCTGTTCCCCATACCTGGAATGCCCTTCTTCCCTACTGTAATCCCTAGGAATCCCTAGCTTCCTTCAAAGCACAACTCAAGTGTTACTAGGGTCTATTTTCATTTGTCCAGCTGCTAGCCCCTCTTCTCCCCCAAAATAAAATTTCTTGGCATATATTTTGTATTTCCTTAAATATGTGTTTATTTTCCTTAATAAAAATATAAACTCCCAGAAAATGGATTATTACAGGGACTCTTTGCAGCCTGGCACAAAGTTGGCCTGTGGTGCTTGTTAATTAATTTCTTGATTGACACAATCAGGTCTATACTTTAGGGATGTCAATTTCACAGCTGTTTGGAAAATGGATTGGAGAGGAAATAGAAGGGAAGTCAGTTGATTAGAAGGCTAATGTAATAGTCTGGAGGAGAGGCATTGAGAGACTGCGTGAGGATGGTGTGTCTGTGGGGGAGAAGAGGAGAAAGGAATATTGGGTTCAGGAAATGTTTTGGAGATAGTTTCAACAAAACCTGGCAACTGGATAGCTATGGGGGCAGAAGTAAGGTAGAGTCAGAGTTAGTTGATCCAGACTCCAAGGATGCAAAGTTGAGTGACTAAAAGATAAATCACCATTTATGAAAACATAAATTAGGAAGGACAAGTGTTAAGTAAAGGTAATGACTTCATTATGGACATGTTAAGTTTGAGATGCCTATGGAACACCCATCCACATAGATGGAAATACTAGTAGACAGCTAGAGATATATGGGAGCTTAGGAAAAGGATGAGGACTAGATATCTAGTTTTGGAAATTATTCAAATAAAGATAATTGAACTTGTGGGAACTAGTGGGAGCACTGAGAGCAAGTAGAAAGACTTGACGTTCTAGGACAGAATCTTGGGGAACATACATGAATAGGAAGTAAGGCATTGAATAATGATCCATCAAAGGTAACTGAGCAAGAGCAGTCAGTCAGGAAGGAGGAGAACCAGGATAGGGAAGAATCATGAAAAACCAGAGGAGAAAGTACCAAGGAGGAAGGGATGGTCAATAATATCAAACACAAAAAAGCTCAGGAAGAATGAGGATGAGAAAAGATTATTGGATTTAGCAATTAAGAGATTACTGAATCCAGTAAATTATTGGGCATATGCCCAAGGAAATGAAAGACTAAGTCCCATATGTATTCAAATATTTAGAGCATTATTTTTTTGCAAAAACAAATTACTAGAAACAAAAAACAATGGGATACGAGAACATAGTAGAATGTTATTATGCAATAAAGTGATGAATTATGAAAACAGGAAACAAAAAGTTATAAGAACCAAGGCAGTGTGAAATAAGCAGAGAATATAGATATATACATATATCTATAAATATCTGTAGATATCTATACATCATCTATCAGTGATTTTTGGTTTAAGACATGGTTGCATCCTGATTGACTCAGAGTGAGTGTAAATTACAATCATTTCTGTTTTGGCTTGAAATCCTGAAGGCTTATTTATCTATTTAGATTTTTTTTTTCTTGACTAGGTGAAAGAGGCCATTCTTTGCCTTGATTGCTGTCTAGTCTTAATCACTGAATGGTCACTGACTCAGTAACACTGAGACTCCTTGAAGACCTTAGCTTAAAAAGGTCAAGGTCTCCCAATTATCCGGGGCCATCTCCAGTCATCCTATCTGGCCACTGGATCCAGATGGCTCTGGAGGGGAAGGTGAGACAGGTGACCTTGCACAGCCCTCCCTCCCTTGCATGTCATAGCATTACCTCCCTGATGTCACGGTCCTATTTGAGAATGAAGGACAAACAACATATATATCTATCTATAAAACAAAACATTGTACATGGAAAGATGTTGGAACCCTGTCTTCCTAGAATCAGCCAGAGTCAGGATAACCAAATGACTTTATTCTTGGAATTTTGCAGTCCTCTCTCTCCACTGCCAGGAGAATGCCTCAATTTCCTCCTCCTACTCCACCCATACAAGTCATTTCCCCTTCTTTGTCCACACCCCAGATCCAGCCAGCACAGAATAGTTGGGGAGGGTCATCCTTCAAACATGTTAATAGAGAATTGTCCAATTGGCAATTAGTCTCACGTGCTCCATTATCCAAGTGCATTTACTCAGTTCTAGCCCTTTACAGAAAGACCCCTAAAAGCAAGTCAAACTCTAGTCAGTAATAACCCTGTAGTATTCTCAGGGCAGAATATATTGTCAAACGCACCTATGAAGTCAAAAGTTTTTCCTTAATCTCTTTTTGTTGTTTTAAAAGAGGGTGCAGTCTTGAAGGGAGGGAGATTTTGATTTTCTTTTTCAAAACTGATTATGGTGTGAAAACAAAAGGCATAAATAAAAAATGTACTTAATCACTGGAATGGGTCTGAGGTCTCATCAGTTTGGTTGTTCTAGCCAATGATTCAGATCACAACAGATCCTCCAGCATTTGTCCATGTCTACTATAAGTTCACAGTAGATTTACCCAATGGACTGAAGGCCTCCATCATTCTCCTGAGTGTGTACCCTTCTCCTACTGCAGGCCAGACATCATGCTAGAAGCTAGAAATATAATAAATCAAACAATCCCTACTCAACAGGAGCTTACATACTGATGGGGAAGGTAACATGTATAGTACAATACTTAATAAATGCTTCATCTATCTGTCTCTAGAGGTACTGGTACTGGGAATCAAAAGCCACATTGGGGAGGGAGCCATTTTCCCCACATATTTGCAACTTTCATTAGCCATTCCAAAGTTCAAGCCTTTTCTCTTTCATCTTATCTCTCTTGAATTCTACCTCTTTCTCCCCAGTCTTTCAGAAGTATCTTTGACTATCAGGAGTCATGTAGCATCACAAGAGTATCCTTTAAGGAACCATTCAACCTGCTTAGGGCCTGGGGTGGAGAAATTATAGCTAGATTTGTATTGCTCCCCACATGGCTTCTATATGCATAGGAAGAGAACTTTTAACCAAATAAGGCATTGAGATGATTCCAAAAATAAAATAGATTATTTCAACTACATGAAATTGAAAAGCTTTACCCCAACAAAATCAACACAACAGAATAAGAGGAGGAGTTGATGATTGAGGAGAAAAAAATCTTCACACCCATATCTCTGATAAGGATCTGATATATATACCTAAACATATATACATTTATATTATGCATATGTATGAATATATGCATGTATATGGAACTAAAAATATCAAAGCTGGGATAAATCATCAAAGGAGAAAATCAAATAGTTCTCCATAAACTAGTTCCACATAACTGATAATAAAAAACATTGAAAATCAAAAGAACTTTGAGGGTTTACCACACACTCAGCAAAGTGACAAGGATGACAAAGTCTCGAGTAGTCAATGCTAGCAGGATTGTGGTAGGTATGTACATACATACTCACACACAGATCCATATATACATACACACAGACATAAACAAACAGTTAATAGAAGTGTAAATTGGTCCAATCATTCTGCAAAGAAATTTGAAATGTTTTTAAAGTTATTAAAATGTGGATTTGGGTTATGGATAATCCCTCTGACCCAAATACACAACTGTTAGGCATATAACCCATGAAGTTCAAATGCAGAAAGAGCTAATGTGCACCAAAATATTTTTAGCAAAACTTTTTTTAGAAGCAAATAACTAGAAACAAAATAGATGACCACTGACTACAGAATGGCCAAACAAATTATTTTTCCCCTTTTTTTCTAATTTTTATTAAAGCTTTTTATTTTTCAAAACATATGCATTCAACATTAGCCCTTGCAAAACCCTGAATTCTAATTTCCCCTCCTTGCCCCCATTCCCCTCCCCTAGATGGCAAGTATTCCAATATATGTTAAACATCGTAGAAATGTTAAATCCAATATATGCATACATATTTATGTAATTATCGTGCCACACAAGAGAAAAAGTGAAGCAAAATAAAATGCAAGCCAGCAATAACAAAGAGTGAAAATGCTATGTTGTGAACCACACTCAGTTCCCATAGTCCTCTCTCTGGCTAAAAATTCTTTAGGACATGCATGTGATGGAATATTGCTCTGCTGTAAGAAATAATGAATATGGTGAATACAGAGAAGCATGGGAAGATTTATATGAACTGATATAAAAATAAGCAGAACCAGGAAAACAATATACATAATGACAACAACAATGAGAATGGAAAGAATAACAACAAAGTAATCAAAATAGAATGCTCCAAAATTACAATGACCAAGTTTGTCCCCAAAGATGAATTATGAGAAGGAACTATTATGGGGGTTTGCGTTATAGTTGACTTATCCTCTCTTATCAATGATAACAACTTCAATTCTGATATTGCTTTCATTTTCTTCCCCTGAAAAGAGTGTGTGTGTGTGTGTGTGTGTGTGTGTGTGTGTGTATGTTCAAGCTCATGAATTCTCAAATAGACTATCTCTGTCAAAAGCAAAGCAGTTTGTAATTTCTTGTCACACTTTAATTATTTTATTTTTCATTGCTTATGTTTAACCTATATTGGCAGGGGGCAAGGGGGAGGAAGGAAGAAAATTGGAACACAAAGTTTTGCAAAGGTGAATGCTGAAAACTATCTTTGCATGTATTTGGAAAATAAAAAGTTATTAAAAAATAATAATTTCATTCTTCCAAAGTGGAAGAATCCATATGGAAAGCTGCTATTTTGGACCTAATTTTTCACCAACAACAAGTCTATTGCTGAAGTAAAAATAATAGAAACCTTGGAGGGAAGTGAGCATTCTACCTTTAAAAAAGTATAATAGAGAGAAAGTTAGATGTAATTTGATACATACCTTAGGTTTTTAGAGAGCATATAGTCAGAAAAGGAAACATGGGAACACAGATGATTTAGAGCTTTAAGGAACCTTAAAGGTCATCTAATCCAACTTGTTAATGTTACTCCTAGTTCCTAGACTCTACTCACAGATGGTAGGGAGTTGGAGACAGCAGGACCAAGAAGTCACACCCCAAAGATGCAACATGACCAATGAGCTCACAGAGGGAGTTCGTTTGGTTGAAAGCCAAATAAATAAAATATCCCTATGATCTTTGGGTGACATCATAGGGCAATTAGCCAGAAGTAGGGGCTGCTTTGACACAAGGGGAAATGGGGCTGCTACTCACCATGGAATGAAGCCATTTTTCCTGGCTATAAATAACCAGAAATACTTGGGGGGTGGGTGAGTCAAGGAATTCTTAATAATGGAGAGAGGAAGGGAATGCCAGATGCTCTCTTCCACAAATGGCCCCTGGGTGCAGCTGTTCCCTTGGCAAACATGACTTTGAGAAGTCCAGTTTATTCAAAGGCTGTCCCTAGGAGGGAAGTTCACTCCCCCCTCTTTTTCTTACATTTAAACAACATCAGCTGATCAAAGTTTTCATACCCTTATCTCTTTCATCTTGATTTTCTGTAGTAAATAATAATCTAATCTTGAATTGGCTTTCCTCTAGGGCCTAGAGGAGCTGAGAAAGAGATAAGCATCTCAGGAAGTAGTAGAGGCAAATAGCAGTCAATTGTGATTAACTTATGAAATGTTATGACACAATGGTTTTATATTTTTAACTCTGGGTCAAACTGAAGTAGAAACGTGAGCTAAAGCACTAGGAGACTATATCTATTCAAACCCCTTTGAAGAATCCAAGTATTATTGCTCAGCCATCTTTCCTATTAAGGAACAGCGGCTTCTGCATAAAACAGGGATTTAATCCAAGGGGTGCATGAGTAAACAGATTTCAGAGGACCCATGAATCTGGATGAGGAAAAAATAATCTTTATTTTCACCAACCTTTGGTTTACTTTATAATCAATCCTATGTATTTTTATGTAATTCATTTAAATTCATTATTGTAAGAAGGCATTTATAGGTTTCATCAAACTGTTCAAGGGGTCCATGACTCTAAAAGCTAGGAAAATTTCCTGTTATTTGCCCATGCTGGCAGCATCACTACCTCCTCCTCTTTACGTTTTCTGTTCTACTATTTGGTCAGGAAAGTATAGAATTTGTAAGGTAGCAAATAAAAATAACTTAATAGCTAACATTTACATAGCACTTTTTAAGGGTTGCAAAATGCTTTACAAGTATTATCCTCACAACAATCCTGGTAGGTAAATGCTATTAGTAATCCACTTTATAGATGAGGAGCCTATGACAAATAGGAGTTAAGTGTTTGAAGCTAGATTTGATCTTTAGGTCTTCCTAATTTCTAGGTCCAATGCTTTATCCATTGTGTCATGAACAGAAAATGTTATGAGATTTTCTAGATGCCTAAATGAACCAAGTCATGAGGCTAAGACCATATGCATCCAAGAGTACTGAGAGAATTAGCCAATAATATTGCTGGACAACTTCCAGTGATCTTTGAAAGATCATAGACATTTTGACCCACAGATATCACCACTAGGTAAATAGCACAAGAAAGTCAAGAGAAAGGGAAATAATTCTATTTTTGCCAAAATATTTATGAAGCAGTTTTCAAAGGATTATACATTTAGAGCTGTATGTGACCCTAGAAACCACGGAGTCTAACCATCATATTTTATAATTGATAGCCAGACAGAGGTTAAGTGACTTGCCCATGGTCACACAGCTAGTGTCTGGCATGGAATTTGAACTCGAGTCTTTTTTATCCCAATTCTGGTGCTCTTAGCAGCCTTTCATGCCTCCAAGGTGCCCATCCATTGGGAAATGACTGAAAAAATTGTGATACAAAATGTATCGAAGGGGCAACTAGATGATACAGTAGCTACAACACCATCTCTGAAGTCAGGAGAATCTGATTTCAAATTTGGTCTCAGACACTTAACACTTCCTAGCTGTGTGACCCTGGACAAGTCACTTAACCCCAACTACCTCAGCCAAAAAAAAAAAAAAAATGAGTAAGAAAAATTCAAGGAAATTGGGGAATATTCATATGAAATGATGTAGAACAAAGTAAACAAAACCAAAATGAGTTACACAAAGAGCACACTAGAACAAAGGAAAGCAACATTGAAAGACAACAGAACACTGATCAATGCAATACCCAAGTATGACTTCCAAGAACTGGTGGGAAAGGATGCCTACTTACTTTCAATTAATTTTCAGTTTCTGTCAGATATAACTCATGTTGTTCATTTGTTTTATTTAGCTTTTCTTTGCTATAAGAATGGTTCTAGAGTGAGAAAAAGGAATCACAGGGAAATGATAGTGATGTAAAAAATTGATATAACATTTTTCTTTTAAAAAGTAGGCATGGAAAATGATAGAATTACTAAGGAAGTAGAAAAGGGGGAATATCCTAACTTTCAAGAAAAAAAAAACAGTGAGTTTGATTTATATTTCTTAACAAAATTTTAGAAAGTATTATTAAAATACTGGTTAACAGGAACAGAAAATAGGAAATTGGAATCCTAAATGAGAATGGCTTGATTAAAAATAGATTATTTCAGATTAAATCTATTTCCTTTTTTAAAAAGAAGAAAGTCGTGTGTATATATAGGTATATATATATATATATATATATATATATATATATATATACCCCTATATAGGTATGTATATAAAGAGAGAAAATGAGAGAGAGATTGAGAGAACAATACTTAAACTTTAACATGTGAACAATACTCATGCTGTTCTTGGGAACAAAATGGAAAGATGTTTATCATTTTGTGACTTGACTAGACCCAAAGACAAGTCAACTTAGTAGAAAGGGGAAGAGAAAAAGGGTAGAAAAGAATAAGCATTAAATAAATGCCTACTATATACCAAGCACTGTACTATAAACATTTTACAAGTATCCCATTTGATCCTCTGAGATGAAGGTGGTATTATTTCCATTTTACAGTTGAGGAAACTAAGGCAAACAGGGTTAATTGACTTCCCCAGGGCCTCACAGCTAATAAGTACCTGAGGCTGAATCTGAATTCAGATCTTCCTGAGTCCAGGTCCAGCATTGAGCCCCTGTACCAACTAAGTGCCTCTGGAAATCTCGCAGAGTATTCCAGTGATCTGTGCTTGGAATCATGCTTGTTAATATTATCAAAGAGTTATATAAAGACATAGAAAATGTGTGTGTAATTTACAGATGACACAAAGATCAATATATTGCATGACTAAGTTGGACAGGTTAGAACACTGGACTAAAAGAAATAGTGAAATTTAATAAGTGCAAAGTCTTAAACATGGGTTAAAATAATAAATTTCACAAATGCAAGATGGTATAGGTATGGCTAATGGAAATTCATGAAAAAGATCTGAGAAAAACTGTAGATATTCAACGAGGAAAAAAAAACTGAGATTACCATGGAAACATCACCCATGGAACTATGTTGGGAAATCTGGATTATAGTTTCAGTTTTACTACTGGCTAGCTGTGTGACATTGGGCTGATCCCTTACTTCCCTGGACTTCAGTTTCCTCATCCATTAAATGAAAAAGCTGGAGTAGATGAGCATTGAGGTTCCATCAATCTCTCAAATTCCATGATCCCATATGGCTCTTTTTTAATAGGTGGTTCAGAGATTCAGTTTAAAACATCTGCTCCCATCTGCTCCCCTCAACTTCTTCCTTCTGAAAACACTTTCTGCTTTATTCAAAAATGGTTCTTGTTTCTTTTTAAGTCCAAAGCCCCAAGACCATGGTTAATCTCTCAGAAATAATTGGAATCCAAAGCTGTCTAAATATGTCAGCTCTGATTAGTGGTGAGGAGCAAACCCTAGAAAGCCCATATAAAGTAGGAGGGGAGAGAAGATAAACAAGTAAAGGAATGAATATATAGCAGATTGATACCATAATGGTACATGCCACTGTGGACAAATTCTGCTAATCAGATTTTTTCATGGAACATTTCTATTTTTAATGGATTTAATTCATTCAATAAGCATTTTATTTATGGAGGAGGAAGAAGAGCAGGAGGAAGAAAAGAAGGAAGTCAAAGGTATGGCATAGGCTACCAAAGAAAAAATTTCTAATTTGGGTTCCATTAAAAGAAGTGTGCTGTAGGTGATTAGGTCTATTTGCACCATACCATAGCAATATGGTGTTCACTTCTAGGAGTTGCATTTTTGAAGAGTCATTGATAATAACCTAAGAAAGAGCCTCAAGTTCATGGGTGTGAGGGATTAATCTTAAGTGTCTTCCCCCTAAAATTACTTCCAATTATTTCCAATTTATCCTCCATCTATCTTATTTGTACCTAGTTATTTGTTGTGTTGTCTCACCCATTAATCCTTGAGAGAAGAGACTGTCTTTTCTTTTCTTTGTTATCACTAATATTTAGCACAGTATCGGGACACATGGTAAGCATTTAATAAATGCTTATTGACTAACACAATTTAGAGGAAAAAATATTTTCAGGAGCCATGATAACTGTCATGTGAAATGTTTGGTCCCAGAGGACAGAAGCAGGAGCAATGTATAGAGATAGAAACTAAATATGAGATACAATTTCTTAATAATTAGAGCTTCCCCAAACTGGAATTGCTTGCCTTGGAAACTATTGGATTTCCCTTCATTAGGTAAAACCCTTATAACTGTTCATTTCCTATGTGATAGAAGGGATTTTGTTCAGAGGTGGGCTGAACTAGATAACCTCTGATATACATTCTAGCTAGCTCTCAAGAGTCTATGACTAAGAAAGGAGATGGGAATGAAGACTAAGACAGGGATAAGGATAGTGATGGGGATGAGAGGATGGGAAGGAAGAATGAGGCTGGGGGTGGGCATGGGATAGGAGTAGAGATAGGATGCAGTAGACTTGAGGAAAAGAGTGGGGATGGGGATAAAGCCTCAAGGGAATGGACCACAAGACTTGTGACCCAATCCCAAAGAAGTTCAAGACATAAAGCATAGGACCTTACCTCCCTCTGCAGATTCTCTGCTCTCTGGTCTAAAACTCTGAAAGACAGAAATGAGGAAGTAGTTGGAAATCTGATCTCACCTGGAACCAAAACCCTTCCCCAAAGGTCCCAGTCTCCCAGCCTGATTCTACTTACAGCCTCCTATGCATGGAAAAGAATTGGAATCAGAACCAAGGAGTCTGGACTAAAAGGATGCGTATAAGGGAATCTCTGATTTGATCCCGGGCCATCAAATCAGTTCTTTCCAAATAGTATCTAATTATAACCACCTGCCTGTCTCCAATAAGTCGGTTTTCTTTCAGAGATATCCATAGGTTAAAGTATTTTGCAACTTTTGAAGCACTCTGTAAAAGCTAGCTATTACTATTATCATCCAATATGCACACCCGGCCATGCTTCAAATATACCTATAAAAATACCCTCAAAGGGCCTAGTAGTTTGAAGCTCAGGAAACAATTATTAATATTGAGGGAACTTTGAAGCCATAAGATGAGGAAAGTAGGGTTTTTTCCCCTCTAATCATTACTCCTACCACCCCCACCATCACCCAGCAAAGTCTCTGGGCTAATAGAATCATAGATTTAAGGATGGAAGGGACCTTCAAGGTCAACTAATCCAACCCCCTCATTTTACAGATGAGGAAATAAAGATCCAAAGAAGGAAATTTTACTTCTCAAGGATCATTTATGCAGAGGTTCTCTTATCTCTCAAGGCCCACTCACCACATCCATCTTTCCTCCACCTCATCTCTCATAATTTCTCTCTTCCTCTCTACTCAAGACCATTATCCTGATGCTCATACTTCATGTCTGCGTCATTGTAATCATGTCCTATGTGATCTCCCAGCTTCCAATCTACCACTCTTTTAAGAAACAAAGTTTTTTTAGTCAATACTCAATTCAATACTCACCCAACCCCACCCCATCCCAATCAACTCATTCAATGATAAAGAAAAGCAAAAACATACAGTTTAGTGACTATATCATACAGTGTATACAACATTCTGCCCTAGTAGTCCCCTGCCTCCCTATAATGAGCCGAAAGACGTGATTCATCTGTTCCAAGGGTCTTTAGACAGTTTTTCAGTTACTCCAAAGTTCCACACCCTTTTTCTGATCAGTGGCTTCTAATATTCTCTTGATTTAACTTCTAATTTTGCTTTGCATTGCTTCATGTAAATCTTCCCATGTTTCTCTGAATTCTTCATATCCCCAATTTCCTCCTGTGCAATAATCCATTACATTCATATACTTGTTGTTTCAGCCATTCTCCAAAATTAAGTCTATGATCACCCAGTCTCTTTTCTGAATGAGGAAAAAGTAGTCGTGGTGAGCAGCAGCTGTATGTCTGGTAATGGTAGGACCACTGAACCAGAGGGTGTATTAAGGTTGGATACTTCTGCTGTCTAACTCCAAATTAGTATCTTAGTCAAAATGGCTGCAGTCAAGAGTTTCACCAAGAGTGAATTGATGTGCTTAACCTTCCCACAATCCTGCCAATGCTGACTTGCCAGTTTTTGGGTCATTTTTGTATCATATAAGATTAATTTTAATTAATCTTAAGATTAATTAATTTGTATGATATAAGATTAAATCTTGGCTGTTTAAAATTGCATTTCTCTAAATATTAGTGATTCACAACATATTTTCACAGTTCTAGTCTTTTCTTAGCCCATTATTTACAAGGCTCTTTGTCACATTCATCTCTGGAGTAAGATGGGATATAGTTTTAAAAGGCTTCTTCCTAAAGACCACAAGATGGTGGTGTTGTTTCAGGAAACATAGTTCTTTACCTTCTCTGAGATGGTCTTTTGTCTTTGGGGTTTCTGTCTCTTCTTATAGAACTCGTTTATTATTAGTTGTATTTTAACAGTTTTATGATCTTTCTCTACCTTTATTTTAAAAAACTGTTAAAGGATATTTTGTATTTCACTTAAAGAAAATTACAAATTTTTCCTTATGTTTTCTTCTTTATTTCATATAGTTGCTTCCTATGGTGAGAAGTCTAAATAATAACATAAAACTTAATGTTGAGCCATTATAATAATTAAGCTTGGCCCCTGAGGCGGAAGACTATGAGCATAGAATGTTGTATATGTTGTCAGACACAATTTGTTAGTTTTGCCTGTTTTGTGTGTGTGTGTTTTAATTTTTGTTACAAGGGAAAGTTCACTGGGGAGAAGCCGAGGGCAGTAGTATAGGCAAAAATGCAATAAATAAAAGACATTTTAACATAAAATAATAATGAGTAAAATTTGAAGTTTCTCCCCCAAAAGAAAGGTTCTTAGCTTCAGGCCTATAGGACTATGGTGCCTATCAGATAATTGTATTTCCAAAGTCAAAATCTCCCCCATTAGATAAATGCAGATTTTCCTAAAGGTTCAGTCCTGTCTTCCCTTTTCTCATTTCCAATAATGAGCAGTGCAAAGATCTAACTGGGCTTGCAGAGGTAACTTATGGGGAATGGGTCTGTGAGGGACGACAACTCGGGCGTTTTACCGTCACATTCTCTGTCTCCACCCAGGAGCTCACCCAGGACGGGCTGTGTGAATGGAGGGAAAGAGTTTTTAAGAGGTGATGCTGAGAAAGGGAAGAAGCTAACACGGGTCAAGAGTCGGCACAGAAGATCGGGGACAAGAGCGGAAGGAAAGGGAAAAAGAAAAGCTGGTCTCCATAGGAGACCTACCTCACTGAAATGTCTGTTCCTCCTAAAGTGGGGTAGAAATAGAGACTTTGAGAAGTGATAGAAGCACACAAGGAAGAACATGATGCTGCAGAAGTAGAGCACTGAGCCAATACCCTCTAGAGTCAGTATTTGGTTCATCAGTATCTGTAGTAGATCCCACGTCCCTCCACAGTCATCCTGTACAAGGTTGCCGACATCCATCCTTCCCAAAGAGCAACACCAACAAATGCTTCTAAGCCTAGGAATGTCCCACTCCAGATGGGGTTCCAGCTCTGCATCATAGAGCCCTAGAATTTGACTTATGGAGATTGTCACAAAGAAAAATCTCCAGGTGGGGGAGGGGGAAATCAGAAGAAGATGGAGAACTCCTTCCTCTCAAGGTCCCTCCTACCCCCTCTCCATCATCTCCCTTTCCTCTCCTCTTTTTTTTTCTGGGCTCTAGGGCTTCCCCCAGTGGCCACTTATTGAACCAACTACTTCCTCCAGGGAGTTTTCCCTGATTATTCCCTTCCATTTTCCATCTAATTAAAAAGATCCCAAGTCTCCTCAAGGTGCTCATGTAATTGTAATACAATTGTTATTTTAGGCAGTGTGAGTTAAGTGACTTGCCCAGCTAGTAAGTGTCTAAGGCTAAATGTGAACTCAGAGCCAATGTTCTAGCCACTGTACCAACTAGTTACTCCATTCATAATATAATACATTATATTATATGGAATAACATAATATAAAATATAATAATATAATATAATTGTAATAATTATAATGTAATTGTAACAGCTCTAGATTTACATAGACCAGATCCAGTCTTGGGAGAGAGAGGGGAGTTGTGCTAAAATCCTATTTCTGCCTTGTTTTGCCCCCCCTACAAGAAGCCTCAGAAGATCATGTCTAGGTCTCCACTGATATAAGTAAAAGGGTCTCCAGTTTCTGTGAAGGTATTCTAAGGAACAATATGGATCAGAGGACAGCTTTTATTTCACCCCACAGAAAATATAAAGGATTCAGTGGCTCATAGGAACCCCCCATACATGCACCTCCTTCTGTGATTTCCACTTTCTGCACCAGGAGCCTTTATTCTCTCCCATCTTTATAGTGTTCCCTTAAAGGTTTGCACTCTCCCTAGAAGGAAAATGCTAAATAGGCCCCCCTCACATCCTAGCGAGTTCCACTTTCCACTCCAATACAGGCTTTATGTCGTAGCACTTAGGGTCAGCTAGGTGGCTCACTAGAGCACCAAGCTTGAAAGCTCCTCTTCCTGAGTTCATATCTGACTTCAGACACTTAGTAGCTGTGTGACCCTGGCCAGGTCACTTACCCCTGTCTGTCTCAGTTTCTTCATCTGTAAAACGAGCCGGAGGAGAAAAATGGGAAACCACGCCAGTATTTGTCAAGAAAACCCCAAATTGAGTCACATAGTACAGAAAACAACAAAATACCCTTATCTATCTCCTTAATTTATCCTAAGTTCCTCAAGAACATGTATGAATTGGAAGGGAGGGAATTGTTGCAAAATGCAGAATGGTATAGAGCAAAGGTAGAAATTAAGAAGAATCAGCATGAAAGAAATAGGAGGGACATCTCTGTACAGAATCTGACTGGTTCCCTTTACCTTAGAGAAAATTTTGTTCCTCTTGAAATGAAGTTGATAGATAGACTTATTGAAATGGTAGAGCAGCAAAAGTAGCAACACACTGCCCAGGAAGTAGAAGCCAGAGCCAAACCCCCGTGCATTCAGGACATGACCCACCAGTGGTTCTATCATGCTCCAGGTCACCCCAAGATCTCTCAGAACGAAGGGGCATGCTTCCATTCTCTCTAAAGCTCAGATCCCACAAAGGACATCTGGGGTGCTAAGAATGACCAAGGCCAGTAAGAATTCCAAGGCTGCATCACAGGGCCTATGGAATTTGGGTCAGTAACAAAGGGGAAGAAAGGAGCAATTGAGGAGGTCATGGATAATGGCTCATACCCCACCCCCCACTTTCCTCATAAACCCCTCTCTTTCTCTAGATTCTTTGAACTTATCAAATAAAGGAAAAGATTTTCTTTTGTGGTCTATGGGAATGCCCCCATATAGTTGACTGAATTATTCTGGTTTTTAAGATAATGTGAAACTGCCCAAGTGTCATTTCCTTCCCAACTGTTTAACTGGAGGGAGAAAAACGATATAATTAGGTCAAGTCTTAACTTTTTCTGTCATGGACCCCTTTTGTCAGTCTGGTGAAGTCTTTGGATTTCTGAGAATAAGGTTTTTAAATGAATAAAACAAAATACATGGGATCACAAAAGAAACCCAATATATTGAAATACAGTTATCAATGAAAAAAATTTTTTTTAAGTTAAACAAACTTCAGGTTTAGAACTTTTGGCTTAACTGGTTAAGGTTAACTCCACCACTGTCAACCTGAGAATGATTCTGAATAATAAAAAAAATTTAATTCAGTTTTCTGGTGGGAAGGATATTATAATTGTCTGGAACAAGTGCCAGATGAAAGGTCTATCCAGGGTGAGTCATGCTAAGTGGTTAGTTTAAAAAAAGAAAGGAGAGAGAGGGGGGGGGATAGGATAGGAGAAAGAGAAAAAGGGAGGAAGGAAGGAAGGAAGGAAGGAAGGAAGGAAGGAAGGAAGGAAGGAAGGAAGGAAGGAAGGAAGGAAGGAAGGAAGGAAGGAAGGAAGGAAGGAAGGAAGGAAGGAAGGAAGAGAGGGAAGGAAGAGAGGGAGGGAGGGAGGAAGGAAGGAAGGAAGGAAGGAAGAGAGGGAAGGAGGGAGGGAGGAAGGAAGGAAGGAAGGAAGAGAGGGAGGGAGAGAGGGAGGAAGGAAGGAAGAGAGGGAGGGAGGGAGGGAGGAAGGAAGGAAGGAAGGAAGGAAGAGAGGGGAGGGAGGGAGGGAGGAAGGAAGGAAGGAAGGAAGGAAGGAAGGAAGGAAGAGAGGGAGGGAGGAAGGAAGGAAGGAAGGAAGGGAGAGAGGAAGGAAGGAAGGAAGGAAGGAAGGAAGGAAGGAAGGAAGGAAGGAAGGAAGGAAGGAAGGAAGGAAGGAAGGAAGAGAGGGAGGGAGGGAGGGAGGAAGGAAGGAAGGAAGGAAGGAAGGAAGGAAGGAAGGAAGGAAGGAAGGAAGAGAGGGAGGGAGGAAGGAAGGAAGGAAGGAAGGGAAGAGAGGAAGGAAGGAAGGAAGGAAGGAAGGAAGGAAGGAAGGAAGGAAGGAAGGAAGGAAGGAAGGAAGAGAGGGAGGGAGGGAGGGAGGAAGGAAGGAAGGAAGGAAGGAAGGAAGGAAGGAAGGAAGGAAGGAAGGAAGGAAGGAAGGAAGGAAGGAAGGAAGGAAAGAAGGAAGGAAGGAAGGAAGGAAGGAAGGAAGAGAGGGAGGGAGGGAGGGAGGAAGGAAGGAAGGAAGGAAGGAAGGAAGGAAGGAAGGAAGGAAGGAAGGAAGGAAGGAAGGGAAGGAAGGAAGGAAGGAAGGAAGGAAGGAAGGAAGGAAGGAAGGAAGGAGGAAGGAAGGAAAGAAAGAAAGAAAGAAAGAAAGAAAGAAAGAAAGAAAGAAAGAAAGAAAGAAAGAAAGAAAGAAAGAAAGAAAGAAAGAAAGAAAGAAAGAAAGAGAAAGAAAGAAAGAAAGAAAGAAAGAAAGAAAGAAAGAAAGAAAGAAAGAAAGAAAGAAAGAGAGAAGAAAGAAAGAGAGAGAAAGAGAGAAAGAAAGAAAGAAAGAAAGAAAGAAGAAGAAAGAAAGAAAGAAAGAAAGAAAGAAAGAAAGAAAGAAAGAAAGAAAGAAAGAAAGAAAGAAAGAAAGAAAGAAAGAAAGAAAGAAAAAGAAAAAGGGAAGGAGGGAAGGAGGGAGGAAAGAAATCTGGGATCGGTGAGTTTCACCCTGTTATGGTAGGGATGAAAAGGGATGTGGAGCTGGGGAGACAAAGACGGAGATTGGGGAAGGGAATAAGCATTTATTAAGTGCTTACCTACTTTACACCAGGCACTGCATTGAGTGATGTATTCAGGATAGCAATTCCTAGTTCCTAATGATGTTTGAGGTTTAGTACCAGATAAGATTTGTTCATATGAAGAATTAACATTGGCTATTTTCTTTGGCAAAATACTGGTTTATTTTGGAGAAGAGGTTAAGACAAAATGAAGCGGTAATGGTAAATATGAAATGGATTTGGGAGAGCATGTAAGCCCTAGTGGAAGTCACAAGTAACCAGGAGAAAGGGAGTAGCACCCCATAAGGATGGGGTATGCTCTTAGCTGGCAGGCAAAATTCATAGAGGAATTTAGCACCTAAAAGAGTTAGCTATAAGGAGAAAGATACCATGAGGCAGAATACTGTGGCAGACTGACACAAAAGGGGTTCAGAAAAGGTGGCTTAAGCCATGGACAGATTTATAGGGGAAATTTAACCTCAGGGGTTTGGCATGGATTTCTGGCTGTACTCAGCAAGGTGGGGCTCTCTACAACTTCCACAGAGGATGGGACAATACAATTAAACTGATGCCCAACAGTGCTCTTTCCTGCTTATTCCTTGCTAACCCCACTTTAGTTACTCTGGACTTTATCATTAAATGTTTTTACAAAAATTATTTCATTTGATCTTCAAAACAATCTTGTAAGTGCCCCCATTTTACAGCTGAGGAAACTGAGGCAGGCAGTGATTAAGTGACTTGCCCAAAGTTACACAATTAATAAATGTCTAAGGCTGGATTTGGATCCAAGTTTAGCCACCTAGACTTTTTTATCTTTTTTGACACAGGGAACTCCTAGAGAAAGAAATTTATTTTATCAATGCAAGTCAATACCATCTCTGCAATTTATAATCTTGGAGAATTGTCTAGAGCAACCTGTCAGGATAAATTACTCGGCCAATATATATCAGAAGCGAGACCGGAGCTTTTCAACTGTGATGAATGTGATTTTTTTCAACAATGAGATAATTCAGGCCAATTCCAATAGAATTGTGATAGAGAGAACCAGCTGCGTCCAGAGAGGGGACCATGGTAACTGAATATGGATCGCCACATAGTATTTTCACCTTTTTTATTGTTGCTTGTTTGCTTGGGTTTTTTTCTCATTTTTTCCTTTTTGATCTGATTTTCTTGTGCAGCATGATAAATGTGGAACACGGTATAGAAGAATTGCACACGTTTAACCTATATTGTATTACTTGTTGTCTAAGAGAGAGAAGAGGTAGGGAGGGAGAAAATATGGAACTTAAGATTTTGCAAGGGTGAGTGCTACTACTGGGCTTATATCCCAAGGAAATACTAAAGAAGGGAAAGGGACCTGTCTGTGCCAAAATGTTTGTGGCAGCCCTTTTCATAGTGGCTAGAAGCTGGAAAATGAATGGATGTCCATCAATTGGAGAATGGTTGGGTAAATTGTGGTATATGAAGGTTATGGAATATTATTGCTCTGTAAGAAATGGCCACCAGGAGGAATACAGAGAGGCTTGGAGAGAGACTTACATCAACTGATGCTGAGTGAAATGAGCAGAACCAGAAGATCACTGTACACTTCAACAATGATACTGTACGAGGATGTATTCTGATGGAAGTGGATATCTTCAACATAGAGAAGAGCTAATCCAATTCCAATTGATCAATGATGGACAGAATCAGCTACACCCAGAGAAGGAACACTGGGAAACGAGTGTAAACTGTTTGCATTTTTTTATTTTCTCCCCAGGTTATTTATACCTTCCGAATCCAATTCTTCCTTTGATACAACAACAACAACAAAATTCGGTTCTGCACACATATATTGTATCTAGGATATACTATAAGATATTTAATATGTATGGGAATGCCTGCCATCTAGGGAAGGGGGTGGAGGGAAGGAGGGAAAAATCGGAACAGAAGGGAGTACAAGGGATAATGTTGTAAAAAATTACCTATGCATATGTACTGTCAAAAAATGTTATAATTATAAAATTAATTTTTAAAAATGTCAAAAAGAAAAAAGAAAAAAAATGTGCAAAGGTGAACGTTGAAAACTATCTTTGTATGTATTTTGAAAATAAAAAACTATTATTAAAAAAAACCCTGAGCCTCGCTCTTTCTTGTTTTGAGTCCGCCTCCCTACCCACTACATCATGTTAACTCTCTATTCTATTAAAATTTCTAATTTTCTAATTTTGTATATTATGTTTTTCTTTGTAAATAAACATTTTCATGATCTATAGTGTCTAACTGTGGCAGCTACTCACTTAAGGCAGGGAGTGGGGGGGGGAATATAATTAGAACCTAATATGCCAGATCTCTAAATCCAGGGACTTGTGAAGGTCTGAAGTATGACTCCTAAAGATAGGATTCAGTAATGTTAAATTCATAAAACAGCAAAAGGTGGAAACCTCAGGGCCAAATTCAATACTTAACTTGTGTTACCTAGAAAAGGTTCAAACTTAAGGCCTATAACCTAGAAGCTTTATAGTGATTTAGGGTGTGAGTACCCCCTAGATTTATGCTATTTCTTATGAATTACCTTACTAGTTCCCAGGCACAAAGGAAACCTATTTGCCAAAAGGAGTCAATCAGAAACCTGCAATGAAAAACTCACTCCCAAAAGCCTCTGCTGGTGATCAATGCTTGACCCTGCTGAGCTCACCATCCTTCTTTACTTCCCCCCCCCCCAAAAAAAAAAAAAAACTAGCCTAAACCAGCCTTTTTGATCAACTCTTCCTATAATACATCCTGCTTCTGGTTCTGTTCCTGGGAAAGACTGTCCATTTTTTACCCTAACCCCTCCTTAAACCCTTTGTGGTCCCTGCCTCTCCTAGCTATGGGTTCCTTTGTATTTTATATTCAAGTGCCTCCACATTAATGTCTGATTTTCCTCTTAAGAAAACTTTTCTGCTTTCAGCTCCGCTTGAAATCCCCTACCCTGAAGGGTGGGCTTTGCCTTCTTAATAGTGGCAATGCTGGTATTCAGCCTACTTTCTCTAGAAAACTTCCCTTGATTACTGTTATGTATTTTCCAGATCTCCTACAACATCCACAGATCCTTATGTGTTGTGACTTTAAAAATATAATTATAAATTGCCTGTGTTACATCAAAAATCTCTTGAGTCACTCACTGAGTCAAAACAATAAATATAAAACATTGACACAACCAGTTAAATTTGCTTTTTAAATAATTTACATTTAGAGGTGATTCAAGTCAATTCCAATAGATTTGTAATGGAAAAAGCATTCAGAGAACTGTGGAGACTGAATATAGATCAAAGCATAGTATTTTCATCTTATTTTTTGTTGTTGTTATTGTTTGTTTGCTTGGATTTTTTTCCTTATATCTTTTGATCTGATTTTTCTTCTGCAGCAGGATAAATATGGAGAATTGCACAGGTTTAACCTATATTGGATTACTTGATGTCTATGGGAAGAAGGATGGGCAGGGAGGGAGAAAGATTTAGAACACAAGGTTTTGTAAAGGTAAATGTTGAAAACTATTTTTGCATGTATTTGGTAAAATAAATAGCTATTAAAAATTTTAGAAATTTTAAAGAATTTACATTTAAGTCAATGGATTTCAGTGTGCAAAATAGCATCACTTTTCAGTCATTCCCTCTAAATCTCCATCAGGATCCTTTGTCCATGCATTTCTATTTGCTCTTCCTTTTATGTGGTTGTAGTAAGTGTACATCCTTCTTCTGTGCCTTCTTTTTCTACTTTGCATTATTTCATAAAGCTCTGCCCAGTGATCTGGGTGGGGTGCATGTCTTTTTCTATTTCCTCTTGGCTCTAGTACTATACAGGTGCACCAGGTCCAACCCTTGGGAAGTCTGGCCTTCTATGGAGAGAAAGCTTGGAGTTACTCTGGCTGCAGAGATACAGAGAAAAATACCCAAAACTTAGGTTTGCCCAATAGCAAGCCTCTTCCCCAAAGTGGGGAGTTAGTAAATCATATATTTGCCAGCTATCTCCCATACATAAAAGAAATAACACAAGATACTCAAAAGTATGCATTAGTAAAGATTTAAACAAGAAGCAGTAATAATTTAGTGTTGTTATACTCTCTTAGAAATTTGATATTTTTGGACTACTTGCCATCTAAGAGAGGAGGTGGGGGAAAGAGGGGAAAATTTGGAATACAAAGTTTTGCAAAGGTTAATGTTGAAGAATTATCCATGCATATGTTTTGAAAATAAAAAGTTTTAATGAAAAATAAATAAACTGATGAGGACACTGTTAAAAAAAAGAAAGAAAGAAAGAAAGAAATTTTATATTTAAAACATCAAACATGAAGTAGTTTCCAGGACTCTAGTTGATCCTAATTCACCTTAACTACCTTTTCTAAAATTCTCAAAATCTGTTTATTCTGGCAATGCAGAGGTAGAGTTCCTAGTTTTTAATCTTCTGGCCAAGTGAGAGAAAGAGCTCCTTCTCTTGCAACTAGAAACTCCTCTGCCTGCCAGTCAAAATTCACTGAGGGACCCAAGTTTTCCAGATATCTTGAATTCACAAGATTGCTTCCAAAGTGAGATCAACCCACTCAAAACTATTTCTCAGTCCTCTATATTCAGCAAAGAAATACAATAGAACCAGCCCAAAATCCAGATCATCTGAATGAACACATTTCATTAGTTGCTAGGGGCCCATAGTGTTTATGTTGCTAGAACGAGAGATCACAAGAATTTTCCCTTTGGCTTAATGACTAGTGATAGGGGGCTGCTTTGTCATTTCATTCACAGAATCTCACATTTCCCTGGAAGTTACCAGGAGGTCTCAGGACACATTCTGTGGAATGGTTTCAATGGACCATACCCAAGCATGCAAATTTATATTTATATTCCTCATACTCATTCACTAATATATTCACTAATATGTCATACTCATACACTAATATATCACAATATTTAACAAGTTTCCTGATATCAAGCATTTAGGTCACATTCAGGTTTTTTTTTTTCAATTACAAATAATGTTTCTGTAAACAATTTTGAATAAATAGCTCTTTTTTGTTGGTGCTTTTGATAACATTTTTCAGGATAGTTTCCCAAAGATGAAATTATTGGGTCAAACTGGGCCATGATTATATTTGTTATTTGTAGTAGTAATCCTATCTTAATAAGATATATCTGACAGCTCATTTTTTTTTTCCTGAAAGAGAATGTGTAACAATTATTTGAAGACAATGTATAATGATTGTTTTCTTGTGGAAAAAAGTCTATCCAATAGGTGGCACTAATACTCATCTGGCTGCTACCTACATTGAGGTAGTGGTTGTGAACAACATTGTAGGCATGGTATTTAGGGCAACATAAAATCTTATAGAATAAGCTTAGGAATATGATGTAGACAAGTTCAGTATGTGAATGTATTATGCTTAAATTTATTCTCCTTGATTGTTTACCTATCACAAGAGTTGTTTTGGGTTTTATTTTTTTTATTTTTATTTTTTTAATGGGAAGCAAGATTTTGGAGGAAGAAGAGGATTCTGGATGGTAATGTCCACCAAAAAAACCCTCCAAAAAAAGACAGAAAGGAGAGACATTGAAACATTTTTAATACTTAAAAGAGAAGAAAAGGAAGTTCACAGGGAGATAGATAAGCAAGACAATTTTGAAACTATGATGTTAAATGTATTATACTTTTTTTTCCCAAAAGCAAGCTGTATATAATGGTAATTTGTGACTTTATTTGTAATCCTTTTTTATTATTTGTATTTGAAAGTTCTCATATTTGTTGAGCTTTGTCCTAGTCAGAATGATTATATGTGTGTATATTCTTTATATTTCCATACATGCACACATAGATACAACTACACAGATTTTTTGAAAGAAAACTTACTGGTAGACATAGAAAAATGTAATATTTGTGAAAAATATCTTACTATCCAATGATATTAGTAACATTGATATTGGTTATTCAGTGATAAAAGTGCTATTTCTGGTGGTTATTCATCCTTCATTTTTAAAGAGAACCAAAGATATCATAAGAGATGTGGACTGATTACGTATTGGATTTCAGCTAGGGAGAGTCATCCAAATCCAGTGGCAAGACAAAGGTCAAGGCCACTGGCCAAGGCCCAGGATGCAGTGGGTGACTTTGGCCTTTCTAAATTAAGATCTTTTCCAGGTCTCGATTTGTCTGAAGCAAAGGGCCAGGTAGATAAAAGATGGCCCAATTTACCATCACAAAGATATCACTCTGGGAGGAGATGATCCTCTAGAGTTTCTGGACAGAATAGAAAACAACTCCTATTTACCCTCATTCTAAGCCTACAAAACCTAAACAATGAGCCACCAAAGCTTAGGTTGGGGCTGTTATTGTCCTGTGAAAGCCAGATTTGTGATTTCCTAATAAAAAATAAAGAATATGACAAATCACATAAAACAAATAATAGCAACACAGGTGGATCCATTGTTAACTGTGTGGTCTGCTCTTCCCTTTCTCATTCCCTGGCTCTTGAATGTTTCCTTCTGAATTGCCAGGTCTGAGGCTTTGGCATTTGTTAATTAGATGAGCCAGAGACAAGTTGAGTAATCTGAACCTCAGTTTCCTCATCTATAAATTGGCAATCATAATAATTATACACTACCTCCCAGGATTGTAAAACTTAAACTGCTATTTTAAAATTAAATACTTAAATTTAATATTAAGTGTTTAAAAGAATTTTAATGCAGGTTCATATCATGATTAGCAATAATCATTATCATTATCACCATATAGAGAATTTAGATCCTTAGTTACCCATCAGTCCATAGTACATCTTGGGTTGTGAAACATTATATGAGGCATCTCTAAGATCTCATTCAGTTCTAAGATTCCATGGTTTATTCTTTTTAAAATTATTTTTGGGGAAAGGGAGTGGCAATGAGGTTAAGTGATTTGCCCAAATACAAAGTATTTGAAATTTTTTTGAACTCAGGTTCTCCTTACTTAAGGGCAGGTGCTCTATCCACAATACCATCTAGCTGCCCACCTATAATTCATTTTGGGGAAAAAACAGTTTTCAGTGATGTCATTTATGTTTTATATCATCCCTCAAAATCTTACAAAAATGAATGTTGAAGGCTACCTTTTAATGTAATTGGAAAAATAAAATACCTTTGAGAAAAATAAACAAATAAATGTTTCCATCCTTCTTTCTTTTCCCAGAGAACTATAATACATAACAAATAATATTTTTAGAAATAAAAAAGAAGAAAAAGCAAAAAAAAAGTCTGAAAATATGTGTAATACTTGTATGAACCTCCCACATATGCTAAGGAGTGACTTAGGAATGTCTCCTAGCTCTTCTTTCAAGTCATGCTTGTTCTTTATAGTTTTGCAACATTTGCTTTTGATTTTTTTTGTATTTTTATGTATGTGTTGTCTGTTCTTTCTATTTACATTGTTGTAGTCATATATATTCTGTGTTTTTTTCTAATTAATTTTTTTCAAGATAGTGATGCTTAAAAAATGGTTTTTAGTCAGAGAGAAAGGAATCAGAAAATAGGGAAAGTTGAGATTCTAGAAATAAAAGAGTAAAGCATGTGGAATGAAGTCCTTTATGGGGGGCCGGGGAACAGTAGATCTAGTGTTTTAGGCTAAATGAGGCTTCCCATAGGGATCTAGGGAGATATTTATTGTTGTTGTTTTTTTTTAAATATATATTATTTATCAACATAATATAACAAAATTACACCTAAATTCCTTCCTCCTTGTTCATGATAGATGCCTGGGATTCATATAAAAATTCAGGAATAAATCTCCTAAAATGACCCCACATTCAGACCATGAGAAGGCAAAGAGATGCTAAGCTGCCATCCCTATGGAAAATCCCTTCCATTGAGGAGCAACTGAATCAGTTACAGACAACGATATAGGAACAAAACTCCAATAAAGAGAAGCACTCCACCTGCAAGCATCTGTTAAGAGGTTTTTGTGTGTCAATCACAATGCAAAGCCAAATGTGCTAGGAGAAAAATCACAGACTGCACAAAACAGGCAGCATGATGAGTGACAGGGAACAGGGACACAACAGAGTAGATAAAACATACAGAAATTACCCTTGCAAGATAAAAACAGAACGAGGACCCCAAGTTTACAAGTAAATGAAATTTGAAGGTCTAATGCTTAGTTGAATTTTTTAAACCTTTAACTTCATGCTAATTGCCTATTGCTAATGTCAACATATACTGTAAGATACAAGAATAATAGCTAAATGGAAGTTAGATGGGGCAGTGGATAGAGCATCAGGAGGACCCTACGTCAAGTATGGTCTCAGACCCTTAATACTAGAGGTATAATCCTGGGCAAGTCACTTAACCCCAAATACCTTGCAAAAAGAAGAAGAAGAATAGCTAGAATTTCTACAGCACTTTATGATTTGTAAAGTCACTTTATAAATATTATATATCATTTCATCCTCACAACACTGGTTGGTGCATGCTATTATTATTTTCATGATAATGTCTGCCTGAGACAAATAGCTAGTTAGATTCTTTCTGAGTTCATATTTGGTCTCACTCACTAACTAGCTGGGTCTTTCTGGGCAAGTTACTAATTTAATCCTGTTTGCCTCAGTTTCCTCATCTGTAAAATTAGCTGGAGAAGGAAATGGCAAATCTCACTAGTATCTTTGCCCAAAAAACAAAACAAAACAAAAAAAAACTTTTAAAGGTGTCAAGAAGACTGAAAACAACAACCAAAAAAAACCCCACTTATCTAATCCTGTATTTAGGAAGATTTCCTTAATATAGAAATACTTTGAAGAAGATCCAACTCACTTCCAGTTGATCAATGATGGACAGAGGTAGCTACACCCAGAGAAGAAACACTGGGAGGGGAATGTAAATTGTTAGCACTAATATCTGTCTGCCCAGGTTGCATGTACCTTCGGATTCTAATGTTTATTGTGCAACAAGAAAATGATATTCACACACATGTATTGTACCTAGACTATATTGTAACACATGTAAAATGTATGGTATTGCCTGTCGTCGGGGGGAGGGAATAGAGGGAGGGGGGGATAATTTGGAAAAATGAATACAAGGGATAATATTATAAAATATATATATATATATAATAAAAAAAATTTAAATAATATAGAAATACTTTGGTTCAAATTCCTCTCAGTTTCACTAGAGGATTTTTCTTAATCCTTTTGTGTTATGGACAGTCTGCTAAAGCTAAAATTGAAGTCCAAGATGAATTCCATGCAATCAAATTTGACAGTCTGCTAAAGCAGAATAACGCTTTTAACACAAAAAACAAAATACATGGGAATATAAAAGAAACCAATTATATTGAAATGCAATTATTAAAATATTTTTTAATCTCAGAACCTTGAAGGAGGTTAAACACACAGATTCTAGAACTTGCATGTTCACATTGGCGTGAATTCTGTGCTTCGGATCACTTTGGGAGGTATACCTCAGAAGTCCTCAAATAGCATCCTTGCCTATCACTACCTTAGGAAGAATTTTATAGATATATATTTATGATTATGATTTTGTACTTTAACAGATCAGTTTTTATTTAGACAAAATAGCCTGTATTTTTAAATAATCATATTGCTATATAATTTATTAATAAGATAGAAAAATTTAGAAGTATGACCTTCAGGGTTTATTTGTTTTTTAAAGCAGAGAGGGCATTCAATTTAAAACGCTTAGCAATTATGTATACAAATCCTCTAAAGTTTTGTACTTACAGCTTTCTACCCTAAAATGTCTGATTTCTTTTTAAGAACAGATGTGTATATATGTGGAATAAATGTATATTCATAATTACCCTTACAACACTAGAAAAAAATCCTCCAAACTTATGGATCCCAGGTTAAGATTTTCCTAGTTAGTGTTTAAAATATAAAATTATTATAATATCTTATATACTTTTTTCACAATTTGACTTTTTTATGCCCCCATATCTCATTAAGTTTATCTCTTTCCTAACTTTGAGAAACCCTAAAGGAGAACACATTCACATTACAGCTTAGAATATATCAAACCTTAAATAGGATCAGAAATATAGAGATGAAAGAGCTTATCTCTTCTAACTCTTTTATCTTATAGATGAGAGAAATGATTACTAATATAGTAATGATTTGGGGAGATTCAGAGTTCCTCCTTTTTCTATCCTTATTCCAAGACTTCATTCTCCAAAGTTTCAGCTAACTTCCTTTATCCAACTTCACCCAACCTTACAAAGAATCTAAATTGAAGTCTAAGGTGAATTCTATGAAATCAAACTTGACTGACAGACCCCTTTGTCTTAATAAATTGTCTAAGCCTGGAAGAGCTCTAGATATAGAGATAGCCTCTTGGTCCAAAGGTGACATGATGTCACTCTTAGACTCTCATTGTAATATTAATTCTCTCATTAATTTTTTTAGGTTGGCCATGTACATTCATTTTTTACATATTTCCGCATGAGTCAGGTTAGGAGAGAAAAATTAGGACAAAAGGGGAAAACTATGAGAAAGAAAAAGAGAAGGAAAAAATGGAAATAATGTGCATTGATCCACACTCAGTCTTTATAGTTATCTCTCTTGATGTGGATGGTGTTTTCCATTTTAACATTTATTGAGATTGCCTTGTACTGAACTGTTGAGAAGAACCAAGTCTATCAAAAGTGATTATCACACAGTCTTGCTATTGCTATGTCCAATGTTCTCCTGACCCTGTTTGCCTCATTTGTATCAGTTCATGTAAATCTGTCCAGGTTTTTCTAAAATAGTCTGTTCATCATTTTTTATAGAACAATAATACTCGAAGATCGCTGTACACTTCAATGCTGTATGAAGATGTATTCTGATGGAAGTGGATATCTTCAACATAAAGCAGATCCAACTCACTTCCAGTTGATCAATGATGGACAGAAATAACTACACCCAGAGAAGGAATATTGGGAAGTGAATGTAAATTGTTAGCACTACTGTCTATCTACCCAGGTTACTTATACCTTCGGAATCTAATACTTAATGTGCAACAAGAAAATGGTATTTACACACATATATTGTATCTAGGTTATACTGTAACACATGTAAAATGTATGGGATTACCTGTCATCGGGGGGAGGGAGTAGAGGGAAGGAGGGGAAAATTTGGAAAAATGAATACAAGGGATAATGTTATAAAAAAATTACTCATGCATATATACTGTCAAAAAAATTATAAATAAAATAAATAATAAATAAAAGATTAAAAAAAGAACAATAATACTCCATTGCTTTCACACACTATAACTTATTCCACCATTCCCCAATACTCATTTTCCAATTCTTTGCTACTGCAAAAAGAACTACTACAAACATTTTTGCACAAGTGGGTCCTTTTTCCTCTTTTATGATCTCTGAGATTTAGACCCAATACTGACACTTCTGGATCAAAGGGTATACTAGGGTTTGATAGCCCTTTGGGCATAGTTCCAAATTGCTCTCCAGAATAGCTGGATCAATTCACAACTCCACCAACAATGCATCAGTGTCCAGTTTTCTCACATCCCATCCAACATTTATCATTATCTTTTCCTGTCATCTCTCTCATTAGCTATTAACCAATTAGGACTGATTCTCACCCTGGGAATCTTCAAAGGATATATAAACTGTGAGTCCATCGTCATGATTGACTTTGGTCTAAGAGAGATGGTCAAATGACCATCTTTTTATTAATAAGTATGCTGGCCTTATTAATAAAATGAGTATTGCCCAGAAACGATGTTGCTTGAACCTTTTAAATTACTACATAAATGAGAAAGTGAGGCTCGAAATGATAAAGGACCTTTCCAAGGTCTGACTCTTCATGAGCTTATGTGGGGTTTTCTTGGCAGAATACTGAAATGGTTTGCCGTTTCCTTCTCTACTCATTTTATAGATGATGAAACTGTGGCCAACAGAGTTAAGTGACTTGCCCGGATTAACATGGCTACTAAGTGTCTGAGGCCATATTTGAACTCAGAAACATGAGTCTTCCTCAGGTTCCTTATCCACTTCACCACCTAGTGCCTGTCCAAGGTCAAGCAAGGTCATGTGGGAATAAATAGTAGAGGCAAGATTCAAACTCAGGTTCTCTGCCTCCAAAACCTGTAATTGCAGCTAAGATGTATCTGTTGCTTAAAAGTAATAGGGAGTTTTCTTTCTTTTTTTTTTTCTTTCTGAGGCAATTGGGGTTAAGTGACTTGCCCAGGGTCACACAGCTAGGACGTTTTGAACTCAGGTCCTCTTGACTTCAGGGGTGGTGCTCTAATCACTGCACCACCTAGATACTCCTATAGGGAGTTTTCTTGCATAACATGACAACTATGGAAATACATTTAAATAGATTGCACATATTTAACTTACATCAGATTATTTGTTGTCTTGGAAATAAGGGAAGGAGAGAGAAAAATTTGGAACACAAAATCTTACAAAAATGAATGTTGAAAACTACATGTATTTGGAAAAATAAAATACTATTATATTATTTTAAAAAGAAATAAAGTTTAAAAAAAAAGTAAAAGCTACAGGATCAGAAATTAAAAAAAAAAAAAAAAGTATCAGGCCAGATTTGAACTCAGGTTCTTCTGACTTCGGGGTATTCTATTCACTGCACCATCTAGTTGCCCCAAAATGTACCATTTTTTTAAATTATAGCTTTTTATTTACAAGATATATCCATGGGTAATTTTTCAGCATTGACAATTGCAAAATATTTGTTCCAATGCTTCCCCTCCTCCCTCCACCCCCTCTCCCCCAGGTGGCAGGTTGACCAAAACATATTAAATATGTTAAAGTATATGTTGGGGGGCAGCTAGGTGGCGCAGTGGATAGAGCACCAGCCCTGAATTCAGGAGGACCCGAGTTCAAATCTGCTCTCAGACACTTAACACTTCCTAGCTGTGTGACCCTGGGCAAGTCACTTAACCCCAGCCTCAGGGAAAAAAAAAAAAATGTATATGTTAAATACAATCTATATATACATGTCCAAGGAGTTATTTTGCTGAAAATGTACTATTTTTTAAAATGATATAAAATCAATTTTAATGTAAAAAAAAAAAGTAATAAGGAGCCCCTGAAAATTTTGGGTTTGGTTTTTGTTTTTTTATCTTTTAATAAGAGCGCAACAGGGTCAGATCTCTGCATTAGAAATATTTCAGAAAGGCTGTCTGAAAGCCAGATTCGAGAAAGGAGATGCCGGAGCAGAGACCTTGGGAGACATTCCTTGATTCTATAGGGTCTGTGACATCAGTGGAATCTGTTGCTGTTTCTAGGGGCCTCCTGGGGAAGCTGGACTGGATGAGAATGCTCAAAGTCAAGGCCCAACTTGGCCTGATTTGGGGAGAGATAAAGGAAATTCTGCTGCCGCTGGGGTGCTCCCAGTGTGGCTGCAGTTGCCCCCAGAGTCCTGGGAACCTGCTGATCCTTTTGCTGTTCCTGATTTGGCATTTTCGGAGAAAGTATCACCAATGGCTCCCAACCAAGAGGGGTGGGAGTCAAAACCCAGTGAGTGACTGCCGTCCCCTTCCCCAGACACAGGACAAAATGGATCACTGCCACCCACGTGACACAGGGCAGGGGGAATGAGTATTTTCTATTGGCTATAAAGCAAGGCAAGTGACCACTGACCTCTTGGACATAAGTTGAGGTAAAGGATCATCGATGCCCCATGACAGGAAAAGATTAGCGGTCACTGAGCACTGACTATGGCAGGGTGAGCCACCACTGATTCCTAGGCCAGGGACAAGGCGACACCGCACTCTAGGAAAGACACGAAAAGGGAGTCAGCAGAGTAATGTTCAGAAAGGGGGACCCCTAAATTTGAGCTCAGTTCAATCGCTTATTATCTGTGTGAGTTGGACAAGTCATTTACGTTCTTTAAACCTCAGTTTCCTCATCTGTAAAATAAGACTATTTGACGTCCCTAAGCTGGACAACTAGGGCAGTGAAGCATCTTGTTAAGATCACGTCATCTGAGGTCCCCAACAGGGAGGGCTGAGCCTGAAGGAGAGCGGGTTGAGAGGGAGACGGCATCTCATCTGGAAGAGCCATGGACTTACCTCCGCCACACCCCCAAAGACAGAACTAGCAACCAAGTGTGGACATTTCAGGAAAGTCCATTTAGACTTGACGTAAGGAAGATTGCTACCGGCGACGGCTTCCAGCCCTCAGATCCTGGTGATTCTCCTTCACTGGATGCCAGAGACTGAGTGACCGCTGACCCTCCGACAGAGGAGCAAAGTGAATGATCCCTGACCCACAGGTGAAAGGTAGAATGAGAAATCGCTGCTGGACGTGAGGCAGAGTGAGCGACCGCCAACAACCCCCAGGAGATAAGGCAGAGTGACCACTGATTCCAAAATAATAGAACAGTGATAAACTGCTGACTTCTCCCGGACACAGGACACTGAGAGATTATTGATTTCTGGACGTAAGAACGAGCATTGATCCCTTCCCCGGACACACAGGAAAGAGTGTGGGACTAACGACTTCTAAATACAGGGAAAGACAAGTGATCACGGACGTAAAGCGGACGGGCCGTTTCACGTGGCCACCAGCTCCAACACCCAGGACTGGGTGAGTTACCAGGGACGTTCAGATACACAGCCAGGGATGCACTATTGGTCCCCAGACAGAGAAAAGGAGGACTCCTGGAACCCAAGAAAGGGAGAGTTACCAGGGACCCTAGAAATGGGACCGGTCAGAAACTCCTGGCCCCTGACATGGAGCGGCTAGGGTGATTGCCATAGACTAGTAATAAGGCAAAGTCGGGGACCATCAGACACAATGCAGAATAAACGACACGGATCTCTGGGTACGGACAGGTCAAACGACCACTGGCACATGGAAGGACTGCGTGAGTGACCGCTGAGTCCTGCCCCCAGACACGGGGCAGAAGTACTCTCCACTTCTTTCCACCCCCAGCCAGGCCTTCAGTTCTTACGCTATTCCCTTCTCCCTCTGTCTACAGGTCCTTCCATTTCTATGCCTTATCTCCCATAACCTCCTAGAGAGAGCCAAAAGTTGGAAGCGTCAGAGCTGGAAAGGACTTCTGTTCCATAAGAAGAAAGAGAAAGAGGAGGAGGAGGAGCAGGAGGATGAAGAGGAGAAAGAAGAAGATTTGTTAAGACAAAGGAGGCTGAACCCTTGGTGGTGTTTCTACCCTAACAAGATGGAAGCTGAGCCGAAGACCCCCATGTTCCAAAGAGAGACCTTAGGGACACCAGGTGAAAATGTGGGGAGTCTGTGCCCCTCATTCTGGGGTCCTGGTGGGACATACCAGCCTTTTGGAGGTTCCGAAAGATTCCCAGGCCGAACAGTGACACCAGACCCAGTGCCCAACTCTTATTACCTCCCCAACCCTGCTGGCCTGATCCAGGTCCCCTCCTCCCTTGGTCCCCCATCTGCCTCAAGCGCCAAGGCAAAAGGAAGCATTCAGCTCTTCTGGGGTCTCCCTTCTCTTCACAGTGAGTCTTTAGAGATAGTCTCAAAGTCTGGTTGCACCTTCCCCATGGGGGCCACTACCCAACAGCCGTTTTCAGACACTCCTCTTATCTTCTTCAATGAGCTTTCTTACCTCCCCCTACCCAACCTGTTAGTTAAAGCAGTGTCCCTTCCTCCCCCATGCCTGCCCTCAATCTCTCCCTTCCCTGCTTTGCATGCAAATTGTGAGGATGCAGAAATGGCATTTCCTGAGCTCCCAAATGACCCCAAAATCTCATGGTGGACTGCTGAGTCCCAGGAGCCAATCCTAGATCCACTGCTACCTTTATTTTCTCCCCCACATTCCCCAGTGGGGCCCCAAGAAATTGACTTCCTGGAAGTCACAAAAGTGATGGCTTCAGAGGAATATGAGGTTCCCGGGTCCCAGGATATACAACAGAGTGAATTAGCCTGGCTCCCCGAATCCCTGGCCCAGACCCCCAGCTCAACCTCAGTCCCCTTTCCTGAAACCCGAGGAGTAAATGGTCCAATGGAAGACCTCAAAGTAAGAGTGTCTGAGGCCCTACTGGAAGACCAGTGGCAGACCCAGCTTCCCCAGGACCCTGAACCCTCCACTCCCCTCCTCAGTGCATCCCCACCACATCTGCCCAGTCCCCAAAGATCCGGTCTCATGGGAACCTGGAGCGAGATGGCCCCCATGACTCTGCCTGGGCCCAAAGCCCCATGCTACAACACCCAGCAAAGCGAACTCCCCTGGGCTACTGGGACATCAGCTTCATGTCTCAGCCCGCAAGGAACCGGCCTGACGGCGAGTCCCAGAGTCCCCGCTCCCATGGCTCTTCATGCCCCTGAGGGCCCATGGTACAACACGCCTGCTGGGCCTCCGGCCCCAGGGCTTACCACGAGCTCTCAGACTGAGCTGCAAGGAGCCAGCCCCATTCAGATCCCAGAAGGGACAGCCCCGAGCTGGGATATAATGCGCACCCAGCCTCTTTGGACCCCAGTCCTGCCTGCACTGTCCCAGGCTGAACCCCAAGGAGCAAGCTCTAAGGGAGCCCCTGTCCCCTTGGCTGGATCAGAGCCCCCAGGGTGGGGAGTCCAGCCCTGGGCCCTAAGGCACGACACCCCTCCCCTGGAGCCTCCATCCCAGATGTGGCCTCCCCCTGACACTGGAGAGGATGAGCGCTGCCCACCAGAGACCCCCTCAGCCTCCGGGATGCCCCAGGAGGAGGGAGCAATGGGAGAGACGCCTCTCCCCACCCGGACGGCCCCGGGCCCTGGAGCTGAAGGCTGTGCCTGGAACAAAGAACCCCAAAGCCAGTTTAAGAAGCACCAGCACAACCCTGACCCCCATTCCCTAGCCTCCATCCCCCCATTCCCGGGCCTATTCTTTCCTACGACCTCTATTCCACAAGAGCTATGTCCCCCAACTTGTCAGATCCCAGCCCCCAACCTGACCCACCACGGGACTGTGGGAACCCCACCCAACTGTGTCCACGTCCAAGCAAAGAAGGCCATGTCTCAAGGTGCTCAGCCCCTGCTCTGCCAGCCTGCTGCTACCCATCAGCCACTGCTGCAGGAGCTAGCTAGAGACGGGCAAGACCCTGCCAGGGAGGGCAAAGAAGCCCCTTTGGCATCTCCCCAAATTCCCGACCTCCAGGCCACCAAGGTCGCAGAGCCCCAGCCCCTGAGTCAGTATTACAAGAGCCTGGCAGCTGCCAAGATGCCATATGCCCCCAGGAGGCCAAGAGTGGGGGGCTCCGAGAAGCCAGGGTCCCCAGCCCCGGGCAAGAGCCACGCCAAGGCCGCGGTCCTGGGCCGCAAGAGGGAACACTCCAGGAGAGCCAAAGCCGGAGACCAGGGAGGAGGAGATGCAGGCTGGGGAAAGAGTCAGTCCTCTAGCAGCAAGAAGCCTACAAGCCGGCAGCCTGCAAGAAGGTCCCTGGTGCCCCCCCAGCGGGGGAGAAGGAATTTCTGTCAGGCTGCTTCCCAGCTGCCTCCTAAACCCGAGACCCCCCAAGTTCTGCCCGCCCAGGACCCCTCCAAGGGGCAGGGAGCGGGGGGCGGGGACAGCTCCAGCTCCCGACACCCGTGGAGCCGCTCCCAGGGGGGCCGGGGTCCCCGCCGGGAGAGCTGCGGCCCGGCCAAGAGAGGCCTGCAGAAGTTTCTGGGAGGGCTTCTCAACAACCTCAGTTACAGCCCAAGAACTCCGTCGGTGGAGAGCCTGCAGGCAGCCCAAGATCCAAGGTCTGGCCAGGCCCTGCACCCAACACCCCAGTAAAGAGACGGGGCTCTGCTCTAACTGGACTGCTGCTTTCTAGGCTGGCTCTGGGGAGCAGAGGGGGAGAGAAAGGATGGACTCCCTGCTGGCCATTCTGACCTTTCCGTTAAAAAATCGTTTTCCTTGGCTCAGAATACAAATACAGATTTAAGAATTGTTTTGAAATTTTGAATTTTTTTTTCAATTACCAACTATTTTCTTCCCCACCTAACCTTTCCAACACCATTAAATAAAGAAAACTAACCTTTGCAACAAATAGTCAAGCAAAACAAATTATCACTTTGGTCATGTCCAAAAATGGCTCATTCTCCATCAGACAACTAGGTGGTATAATTGTGGAAGACCTGAGTTCAAATCCAGCCACTCACATTTACTAGTTCTGTGATTTTAGCAAGTCATCTTTGACTGCCTCAGTTTTCTCAACTAGAAAATGGGGATAACAGTAGTTTTCAGGGTGGTTGCGAAGATCAAATGGGATAATTTGCTGGCACACAGTAGGTGCTATACAATGCCTGTTCCCTTCCTTTCCCATCCTGTCAGAAGGGGAATAGCATGCTTCATTAGTCCTTTGGAAACATGGTAGAATGGTTAGTGATTGTACTGATCAAAGTAAATCTAAGTGGTCTTTGCCATGTTCTCCCGGCTCAAAAGCATAGGGGAATACCACTACTAGGCATGAATAAATACCAAGAGAAATTTTAAAAAGAGAAAAGGAAAAGGACCCAGATGTACAAACACGGGTAGCAGCTCTCTTCTCAGGGCAAAGAATTGGAAATTGAGGGACGCCCATCAATTGGGGATGGATGAATATTGCAGTATGTGTTGTCATGGAGTATTATTGTTCCCTGGGAAATGATGAATAGAATGCTTTCAGAAAAAAACAGACAGGAAAATCCTCCATGAACTCCAAGTGAAATGTACCGTATACAAAGGAATAGCAATGTTGTGAGAACAGGGATCCACAATCCACAGTGACTGCTATTTTTCAGCAGTACATGACCACTCCAAAGGACTTATGATAAAAAATCCTATCCATACCCAGAGAAAGAATTGTGTCTAAACTTGTTTTTTTGGTTTTGGTTTTTTTTATTAAGATGGGAGGTCTATGTTTTCTTTCACATGAGTTTTATGGAAAAGTTTTGCAAAAGAGTGGAAATGCTCTGCTGTGGTCCACACTCTGCTCCCATGGCTCTCTCTCTGGGTGCAGATGGATCTCTTCTTCACTGAACAACTGGAACTGGTTTGAATCATCTCAATATTGAAGAAAGCCCCTTCCATCAGAATTGATCATCGGATAGTCTTGTTGACGTATACAACGATCTGGTTCTGCTCATTTTACTCAGCATCAGTTCATGTAAGTCTCTCCAGGCCTTTCTGAAATCTTCCTGCTGGTCATTTCTTATAATATACCATAATATGAATATGAATATTATTATTCACAATTTATTCAGCCATTCTCCAATTGATGGGCATCCCCTCAGTTTCCAGTTTCTTGACACTACAAAAAATGGCTGCTACAAACATTTTTGCCCATGTGGGTCCCTTTCCTCAAGGGGGATTTCTTACAAGAGAACCTTTCTCCTGAATCCCAGCTAGCCAACCACTTGGGAGATAGCTTCAGTAATCAGAAATGCATCACGAGTTGCTGGTTGTTTTTAAACAAGGTGACAAAGCACATGTCCAGGATACCTGTTCTCAAATTAGGAGGAAGGTTTACTCACATAAATGTGTGTGTGTATGTGTGTGTGTGTGTGTGTAATCACTCTTTACCTGTACCACCCACCATCTACTTTCCTTATCAAGACATGTAGGAAGGATGGGAACAGGTAACAAAGGGGGAATATAAAACAACAGCACTGGGCTATAAGAATATTGTCAGGATGAGCAGGTTGATGTCAGAAAAACCTTGGAAGACTTACACAAACCAGTGCTGAGTGAAATGAGCAGAACCAAGAGAACATTGTACACAGCAACAGCAAGATTATGTGATTGATCAACTGTGATAGACTTTACTCTTCTCAGCAATACAGTGATCCAAGACAATTTCAATACACTTGGAATAGAATGAACCCTCTGCATTCAAAGAGAGAACTACGGAGACTGAATGTGGATCAAAGCATGGTATTTTCACCTTTTTTTGTTTGCTTTTTTTCCCTTTTTTTTTTTGATATGATTTTTCTTTGCACCATATAACAAATATGGAAGTATGTTTACAATAATTGCATATGCAAAGTGAAGAAGAGATCCATCTGCACCCAGAGAGAGAGCCATGGGAGCAGAGTGTGGACCACAGCAGAGCATTTCCACTCTTTTCTGTCATTGTTTACTGCATTGTGTTTTCCTTCTCAGGTTTTTTTTTTCTTTCTTTCTAGATCTGATTTTTTTTTTTTTGTGCAGCAGAATAACTGTATAAATATGTACACATATATTGTATTTAACATATAATTTAACATATTTAACTGTATGGGACTACCTTCCAGCTAGGGAAGGGGATGGGGTAGGAGGAGAAAGTTGGAACAGAAGTTTTTGCAAGGGTCAATGTTGAAAAATACCCATACCTATGTTTTGTAAATAAAAAGCTACAATAATAATAAAGAGAAAAATAAATAAATAAATAAAAAGAAATCTCCCTTGAGCTGGCTTTTAAAGGAAAGTAAGAGTTGCTACTGGATCCTTTTGCTTTTTTTTTCCTATTCTTTTCAGAGAACTGATTGGTGCATAGTAGTCTGGGGGAACACTAGGGCAGGTGGAAATGAGGAGGGAGCCTGAGAACCTACTGCCTCCTCCCCTCCAGAAACTAGTAATGACCACTTTGGGCAGGTGAAGTGGATGAGCTCAGCTCCGTGGCCTGCCAAGAAAGAGCCTGGGAATGGACTCTCTCGGCCTACAAGACAGCAACAGCTAGGGTATAGTTAGATTTCTTTCAAAAGCACATGAAAGAGGCAGCTATGTGCATATCCACTTGGCCCAGGAAGGAGGTCATTCCTGATGTTCTTGAATGCTAGCCTTTTAAGGGAAGGGGAGAGGTGCTGGAAGGAGAGCTCACTGTCTTAGGTAATATGATTCCCAGAATCTAACCTTCCAGCCAGAGAAGGGAGATATGATTCAGTCATAGAATTGCATTATGGGTAATCCCAAATTAGAGGGTCCTTACCTACATATCTGTCCCCCTTTCTCCACTAATTCAGTTTCTTATTAGCTTGATGTAAAATTTTGAAATAACAGAATTTATGAGTTCTTAACTTGGGGACTGTAAACTTTTTAAAATGTTTTGATAATTACACTTTGATATAGTTTTCTTTGTGACCTCATATACTTTATGCATTGAAAAATATTATTTCAAGGAGTTTATAATCTTTACCAGACTACCAGAAGGGTCTGTGACATAACAAAGGCTAAAAATTGAGCTCTCTCACTAAGGCACTGTTGGTGGAATTGTGAACTGATCCAATCATTCTGGAGAGTAATTTGGAACTATGTCTAAAGGGCTATAAAACCATATACCTTGAGATCCAACAGTACCACAACTAGTTCTGTGTCCCAGGAAGAAGTGGAAAGGACTTAATTTCATTTTTTCCTTTTTTTTATTAAAGTTTTTTTTTATTTACAAAGCATATGCATGGATAATTTTTCAGCATTGACCTTTGCAAAGCCTTCTGTTGCAAATTATCCCCTCCTTCCCCCCTCCTAGATGGCAGATAAAAGGACTTATTTTTACAAAAATATAATAGCTCTTTTTTGTGATGGCAAGGAATTGGAAATTGATAGGATGTCCATCAATTGAGGAATGCATGAACAAGCTGTGGCAAATAATTATAATGTAACATTACTGTGCAATAAAACATAATGGGCAGGCTGATTTCAGAAAAGCCTGGAAAGACTTACATGAACTGATGCTAAGAGAAGAATCATTGAAACAACAAGATTATGTGATGATCAACTGTGATGAATTTAGCTCTTTTCAACAATGAGGTGATTCAAGGCAATTCCAATAGATTTGTAATGGAAAGTACCATCTGCAACTGGAAGAATTATGAAGACAATGTGGAAAAAAGCATAATATTTTCACCTTCTTGTTATTGTTTGCTTGTTTTTTCTCATTTTCCCCTTTTTGACCTGATTTTTCTTATATAGCATGACTAATATGGAAATATGTTTGGAAGAATTGCACATGTTTAAAATACATTGGATTACTTGCTGTCTAGGGGATGGGGGATAAGGAGGAGAGAGGGAGAAAAATTTGGAACACGAGCTTTTGTAAAAGTGAATGTTGAAAACTACCTTTGCATGTATTTGAAAAATAAAATAGTATTTTAAAATAAGTAAAAGAAATGATAAGCAGATGAATTTCAGAGAAATTCTGGAAAGATCTATATGAACTGATCCAAAGTGAATTGAGCAGAGCCAGGAAAATATAGTAACAGCAATATTATATGATAATCAACTGTGAATGATTTAACTATTTTCAATAACGAAATGATTCAAAACAATTCCAAAGGACTCCAGAAGAAAAATGCTATCTGCTTCCAGAGAAAGAACAGGTGGGGTCTGAGTGTGGATGGAAGCATATACTATTTTTCACTTTCCGTATTTTTACATACAGGAAAGTTTTTTTTTCCTTACTTTGGATTTATGTTTTCTTTCACAATATGACTAATGTGGTAATTTTTTTATAATAATAGCTTTCTATTTTTCAAAACACATGCAAAGATAGTTTTCAACATTCACCCTTGCAAAATCTTGCATTCCAAATTGTTCTCCTTCCCTTTTCCCCCCACCGCAGACAGCAAGTGATCCAATATAAGTTAAACATGTGTAATTCTTCTAAACATATTTCCACATTCATCATGCTGCACAAGAAAAATCAGATCAAAAGGGAAGAAAAATGAGAAATAAAAACACAAGCAAGCAAACAACAAAAAAGGTGAAAATAACTGTTATGACTGAGGTAATATGTTTTGATAATTGAATTGCTTATTGCCTCAGGGAGATGGGGAGGGCAGGGATGGAGAGAAAAAAATTGGAAATCAAACTTTTTATTAAACTAATATTAAAATTTTTCTAAAAGAGGAAAAATTAAAATATTAAAAAAAGAACTGCGCTCCCTATCATCTCAGTTCTTTCCTTTCTCCACTCTATCATATCTGACAATTGCCAAAAAGATTTTCCTAAAGCACAAGTCTAATGCATCTCAACAAACTCCTGGGGTTCATTATTACCTCATAAATCAAATTAATACAAATTTATTCTGTTTGGCATTTAAGGACCTTTTCCACCGGACTCCCACCTATTTTTTCCTCTTCACAAATCCTACAGTTCGAATTGGTCATCCTACTGTTCCTTACATATTCTATTTCCCATTTGTTCCTTTGTAATGGCCATGTCCTGTGCCTTGAATTCACTTCCACTTCACCTCCACCTCTAAGAATCCCTAATTTCCTTCCAAGTTCTGCTATAGTGCCTCCTTCTATATGAAACTTTTATTCATTCCACCTCCACTCCACCCTACTGTTTCTAGCAGCTCCCCTTCAACAAGTTCTTTGTGGAGCATCTTGGGAAAGTTTAGGCAGCAATAATCTCTACATGTAACAGGAATTTGCTGTGCTAAGTAGGGTAACAGATGGAAAAGTGCAAGAGGGAAAGGATGGGAAAGAGGGGATTCTGGGAAAGTTCATGTAGTCAATCCCCATCCTCTGGAGAATCTCCTGAGCTCAGGAATTCTGAGCTGCAGGAGTGTTGAGCCTATGAGGTATCCACATTGGGTGCAGCATCAGTGCTATACTTCTGTATTTCTAACTTAATCTACAAAATGATCCTTAAACTAGATAACCTAGAAAATCATTTGCAGCTCTAAATATAAGTTCCTATGAAATAGTGAAGAAAACTGTCATGTCCTATTAGGATGTTGCCTATTTAACTATTCTTAATCACACTGAGGGCAGGTAGGTGACCCTGGAGTCAGAAGAATTTAAATCCAAATCCTATTTATTTACTGGCTGTCACCTTGTTTGGCTCAGTTTCCTCATCTGTAAAATGAGCTGGAGAAAGAGATGGGAAACCATTCCAGTGTCTTTGCCAAGAAAAGCCCAAATGGGGTCATAAAGAGTCAGATAATACTCAGCAACAACATGGTAATTATCAACCAAGGCTTAATTACTTTTTAGCTATTTAAATAGTATGTGAGAGAGAAACAATAATTCTCCCCATCATATTCCACCCCAGCCAGAACAATAAGTAGCTCCCCAAATAAGTCACACTTATGGATTATGGATTATATTGGATTAATATTAATACTATAACAGTATATTATGTAAAAAATATAATGTATAATATAAAAGGATATAATTATTATAATATATGGATTCTACTTCTGGATTAACTGGATTGAAAAGAATTACAGAACCTTGATTCAACACTGATTTGAAAAGTCTGATTTCCCTTGAAAAGAAACCACTCTTGAAAAAGGACCCACATGTGCAAAAATGTTTGTAGCAGCCCTTTTTGTAGTGACAAGAAACTGGAAACTGAGTGGATGCCCATCAATTGGAGAATGACTGAATAACTTGAGGTATATAAATGTCATGGAATATTATTGTTCTATAAGAAACTATCAGCAATGTGATTTCAGAAAGGCCTGGAGAGACTTACATGAACTGATGCTGAGTGAAATGAGCAGGACCAGGAGAGCATTATACACATCAACAAGATTATAAGATGATCAATTCTGATGGATGTGGCTCTCTTCAATATTGAAATGATTCAATACAGTTCCAATGATCTTGTGATGATGAGAGCCATCCACATCCAGAGAGAAGACTGTAGGAACTGAGTGTGGATCACAACATAGCATTCTCACTTTTTTTGTTGTTTGCTTCCATTTTATTTTCTTTCTTATTTTTCCTTTTTGAGCTGATTTTCTTGTGCAGCACAATAATTGTAGAAATATTTATAGGAGAATTGCACATGTTTAACATATATTGGATTACTTGCAATCTAGGAGAGGGGAGGGAAGGGGGGAAATTTGGAACAAAGTTTTGCAAGGTCAGTGTTGGAAAAATTATTCATGCAAATGTTTTGAAAATGAAAAGCTTTAATAAAAAAGAAAGAAAATAGACCCCCTTTCAGATCATTTGAAAAATATAATTTGATGAACTTGAAATTTTTTTTGTTTTTATTTATTTATTTATTTTTAATTTTATTTATAATTTTTGACAGTATATATGCATGAGTAATTTTTTTATAACATTATCCCTTGTATTCATTTTTCCAAATTATCCCCCCTTCCCCCCCTCCCCCTATGACAGGCAATCCCATACATTTTACATGTGTTAAAATATAACCTAGATACAATATATGTGTGTAAATACCATTTTCTTGTTGCACATTAAGTATTAGCTTCCGAAGGTATAAGTAACCTGGGCAGACAGATACTAGTGCTAACAATTTACATTCACTTCCCAGTGTTCCTTCTCTGGGTGTAGCTACCTCTGTCCATCATTGATCAACTGGAAGTGAGTTGGATCTTCTTTATGTTGAAGATTTCCACTTCCATCAGAATACATCTTCATACAGCATTGAAGTGTACAGCGATCTTCTGGTTCTGTTCATTTCACTCAGCATCAGTTGATGTAAGTCTCTCCAAGCCTCTCTGTATTCCTCCTGCTGGTCATTTCTTATAGAACAATAATATTCCATAGCCTTTGTATACCATAATTTACTCAGCCATTCTCCAATTGATGGACATCCATTCATCTTCCAGTTTCTAGCCACTACAAAAAGGTCTGCCACAAACATTTTGGCACATACAGGTCCCTTTCCCTTCTTTAGTATTTCTTTGGGATATAAGCCCAATAGCAGCACTGCTGGGTCAAAGGGTATGCACAGTTTGATAACTTTTTGGGCATAATTCCAGATTGCTCTCCAGAATGGCTGGATTCTTTCGCAACTCCACCAGCAATGTATTAGTGTCCCAGTTTTCCCACAGCCCCTCCAACATTCATCGTTATTTGTTCCTGTTATCTTAGCCAATCTGACAGGTGTGTAGTGGTATCTCAGAGTTGTCTTAATTTGCATTTCTCTGATCAGTAGTGATTTGGAACACTCTTTCATATGAGTGGAAATAGTTTCAATTTCATCATCTGAGAATTGTCTGTTCATATCCTTTGACCATTTATCAATTGGAGAATGGTTCGGTTTCTTATAAATTAAAGTCAATTCTCTGTATATTTTGGAAATGAGACCTTTGTCAGAACCTTTAACTTTAAAAATGTTTTCCCAATTTGTTACTTTCCTTCTAATCTTGTTTGCATTAGTTTTGTTTGTGCAGAAACTTTTTAGTTTGATGTAATCAAAATCTTCTATTTTGTGATCAATAATGATCTCTAGTTCTCCTCTGGTCATACATTCCTTCCTCCTCCACAGGTCTGAGAGGTAGGCTATCCTCTGTTCCTCTAATCTATTTATTATCTCATTCTTTATGCCTAAATCATGGATCCATTTTGAGCTTATCTTGGTATATGGTGTTAAGTGTGGATCCATGTCTAATTTCTGCCATACTAATTTCCAGTGTTCCCAACAGTTTTTTCCAAATAATGAATTTTTATCCCTAATGTTGGTATCTTTGGGTTTATCAAACACTAGATTGTTATAGATGTACCCTTTTTTTCCTTTGTATCTAATCTGTTCCACTGATCTACCAGTCTATTTCTTAGCCAATTCCAAATGGTTTTGGTGACTGCTGCTATATAATATAGCTTTAGATCAGGTACATTTAGACCACCTTCCTCTGAGTTTTTTTTCATTAGTTCCCTTGCAATTCTCACCTTTTATTCTTCCATATGAATTTTGTTGTTATTTTTTCTAGGTCATTAAAATAGTTTCTTGGGAGTCTGATTGGTATAGCACTAAATAAATAAATTAGGATGAACTTGAAATGTTGACAAGACTACCCAAGTTCTAATGTTGCAGAAGGAAGGGGAAGATGGCCTGGTCCAAGATGAATCAGCTCCTTTTTCATTTTCTGAGTCTTTTATCTACCCCAGCAGAAGTAGCAATGCAACCATCTCCCCTACCTCTGCATTCAAACCTGCAACCCCAATTGTGAAGAATATCCCAAAGAACTCCCATAAGAACTAAAAAAACACCTGTGTTCTCTTCCCCCCTAGGCAATTCTGTGCCTGGTTCTCCCAACAACCATATGCTATTTGTGTAATAATTATCCTCATGATGAGTTTGAGACTTAACACCAAATGATGAGATTTAGAGGAGCATTGGCCCCCAATGTTGGCCTTTGTCACCAAATATTGGGGTCCTGCCATGTGAGGAATTCACAATGGCCGTTCCCTTTGGCAAAAGATAGGTTTATTTAGAAGAGGTTATAGACAAAAGGAAGAGACAGGAATGGTAAATATGAGATAGGACAAAAAAATTAGAGGCTTGGGGGGAAGGGAAAAGAGGAAAGAGAGGGATAGGGGAAGGAGAAAACATAGGCAGAATGCCTTGGAGGGCTAATCCAAAAGGGGGTTAGCTAAAATGACATGGGCCATGGATAGATTTATAAGGAAATTTAACCTGGGGGGGGGGTGGTTGGCATAACTTGGATTTCTGACTGAACACAGCAAGGAGAAGCTACCTCCCGGAGGGTCTATAAGATTGAACTGATCTCCCTCTGTGCCCTTCCCTGCTTGCCTCAGTACTAAAGGCTCTCTCTATCCATCCCACCTAGTGACTGGACCAATTCACTCACATTGGTGGAAAAGTCATCATCTCCCTTTCCTCCCTTTCCCCTAAAAGCTAGCCAATGCCCTTTACTGGTACTAAAAATACTAAAAAATAAAACAAACGAACAAATAAATAAAATAAAGAATAGGAGATGGTCAATTTCAGGATTAAATCCGATCTTGCCTCATTCCTTCTTTCTCCTACCATAAGCTTTTCATTGTCCCTTTAAACAAGCCTTGTTGAAACTTATACTCAAGCACAAAGCCCTAAGGGAACTCATTCCAGAAACAAACAGATTCTTTTCTGTTCTGGACCCCTCCCTTTTACTATTGTATTTTACCAAGCCTTCTCTCTCTTTACATGATAATATGTTAGGATTTTTCATTGGCATAGGAATTTTAAATACTGATTATTTTCCTGATATTAAACTAAACTTCCATACTAGCTACAATTCGTTTTTGGTCTTAATAATTTTTTAATATGTTGCTGTATTTTTTGCAGTATTTCATTTAATATGTTCACATTAATGTTTATTAATGATATTGTTTCTTGGTGTTTCTTTTTTTAAGTCCTCTTTTTTTTTTCAGACTTCAGGATCAAAACTTTGTTCCTTTTCCACATAAGTAAGCAAGTTATGAACACAAAGTATTATTACAGATAAGTCATCTAACCAAAGACCATAACATGCTGAAGAAAAAGGGACATTCCATAAACTGTTTCCTGCCAGATCTTTTCTTATAAACAGGATAACCTTGAATTTTGAGACTAGGCCTGGTCTTTTATTTTTTTTCTTCTCAATTTAATTTTTCCAATTATATGTAAAGATAGTTTTCAACATTCATTTTTGCAAAATTTTGAGTTCCAAATTTTTTTTTCTTCCCTCTCTTACCTTCCCCCTCCCCAAGGCAGCAAGCAATCAGAAATAGGTTATACATTAAACATATCTTCATATTAGTCATAATGTGAAAGAAAAATCAGAACAAGGGAAAGCCACAAGAAAAAAAGCAAACAAAAAAAGGTGAAAATTGCATGCTTTGATTCACATTCAGCCTTCATAGATCTCTCCTGGATGTAGAAGGCATTTTTGATTCCAAGTCTATTGGAAGTGTCATGGATGTCTTGAAATTGTATTGCTGAGAAGAGCTAAGTCTGTCATAGATGATCATCACATAGTCTTGCTGTTACTGTGTACAATGTTCTCCTGGTTCTGCTCATTTCACTCAGGCCTGATCTTTTGAGTTTTTCTTTTAATACTGGTTAAATCTCCCATGTACTCTCAAAAGTCCACCCTCCTCACCAAAAGACACTCACTTCACAGATGAAAGGAAACTGGAGGATTGGAACGATTTATCCAAAGTCAAATTACTGCTAGAAATTTCATTCTCCACAATCAAAATAAAGGGATAGTTGCTCTAAGCCTCTAGATACATTGAGTCACAAAGCTCCATTTTTACATTAGGAATTGACTAGAAAATAATTATTCTCCTTGGGGTTGGGGTGGATCAGAAGGGATGTTCCTGAGGGCCTCACTTCTGTCCTTGGACAGATGTGAAATTGCCTATGCACATCATTTCTTCCAGAATCGGCTTTATTGTCTGTGTGTTTGAGTGTGTGAATACACATATACACATATACACAGATTTACACATATATACATAAATATAAAATTTACAAATGTTAGCCTTTTTCCCCCCATATTTGTCACTTATTTCTACTTGTCATAATTCTTTTCATCCTTCAAGATACAACTCAAATCCTACTACATCAAACTTTGCAAAGTGTTAAAGCATTACCTTGAAGTCAGAAAGCCTAGGTTAGAATCCTGTCACCAACTAGTGAAAACACAGAATTTCAATATCTGAAGGGGATCTTAAAGGCCATCTAATCCAACCTGAATATAAATTATCTAATCTGCCACATGGTTGCTGTGTGGTTCAGAAATGGTGAGGGGTCACCATTTAATAAAAAAGCTGGAGAGATCTCTGGAAGCAAAGCAAAGTTTATTACACATTCTCACTCCCACCTGTCAAGCAGACAATGAAGGGAGGAAGCACCTTCAGGGGCAGGATTAACACTTAAGAGCCGTCGTCCTTCCGAGTTCTCAACTGCTCCCAGAGTTGAGTTCTTCTCTTTTCCTTCTGAGTAAAACTGGGAGAGGGTAGACTGGGGGAAGTACAGGTATCAAGGCCATTATATGAGAAATCTCCTGATCTCCAGCTCCCTTGGCCTCCCCATCCGCTCACCTACTTCCCCTTGCCTCAAAAGAACTTCCCATCTCAGGTCCCTTTGCATGTATTACTGCTACATTCCTAAGAGACAGAATGTTTTCCAGTCCCTCTCTGACTAGTGTATGGTGGACCAGTTCTTCACCCTTACTATTTACAAACCCTCTTTCCTCCCAAATCCTTCCAAACACATGCACCACACCCCAGGCATATTTAGAATCAGTGTATATATTCCCATCCTGGTCCCTCAATTATTTCAACTCTTGATTTAAGGCATACAATTCACAAGTTTGAGCCGACCAATGGGCAGGGAGATTTTCCTGGGGCTTACCTTTTTGTTCAGTGGTTGTTTGGTCATGTCTGATTCCTGATGACCCCTTTTGGTGTTTTTCTGGCAGCAATATTGGAGTGGTTTGCCATTTCCTTCTCCAGGTTATTTTACAGATGAAGGAATTGAAAACAATTTGCTGAGAGTCACTAGGTCACAGGTAGGAAAGTGTCTGGGGGTTGTTACCTTTTCTGTAAATTAAGGATGAACTAGATGACCATGAGGTCATACATAACTAGAAGTCCATTCTGGTTACCCTTCTGGCTCTAGATCCATGATTCTTCAGACAACTGGAGATAGCTATCATGTCTCCCCAAGTCTTTTCTTTTCTAGACAAAATATAATTTCTACCAAAAAATATAATCTTCATAAGGCATGAACTGAGGACTCAACCATCATATTTACCTTTTTCCAGATACTCTCCAACTTATCAATGTTCTTTCATAAATGGTCCACCCAAAAGGCAACTCAATTATCCAGGAGTGATTTAACTAGGGAAATATAATATTTCTAGGTTTCAGTTTCTTCAACTGTAAAATGGATATAATAAAATCTGTGTTGTGACTTCACAGGGTTGTTGTGAGGATCAAATAAGATTATCAACAAGTTCTGTCTTCAGCACAGTTCTATTCCACACTTATCAATCCTATCTTTAGAAGATATAATTACCATTACTGCAGATGCCACAAATCTGGGCAGTTGGTTGAAAAAAAAATTTTAATAGCTTTTAAATCCAATTGCCTCATACACAATAATAACAATACAAGTTTTTGATGAAAGAATCGGAATCCAAGTTAACAAGTTAAGATAGGATGTCAAATTTAATAAGACAAAATTGAATAATTTGAAAATTCAATTAATATTGAATCGAACACATTCCTTTTCCTGTTTTCAAATTCAGTTATCTCCTTCCTTTCTCCACTTTTATCCCTGATACTTTCTCACAGTTCAGAGAAGCTCCAGATTAATTTGCATGTCCTGGTTCAACTACTATACAGGAAAGTGAGAAATAGAAAAGCAAAAGGAAAGGAAGTGGGAGCCGCTTTCCTAATCCTCCCCTAAGCTGGGCACAGCAGGAGGCACCTCACTCAAATGTTGTGGAAAGGAGATGAATTCCCTATGACTTGGTTGAACAGGGCTATGTGGAGGCTGAAGCTGTGGGACCTGAGTTTCAGAGCAGAGAGTTTTTAAAAGTCTGGATAGAAACATCAAGATTAAAATGTGAGTGGAAACATTTAACAAAATAAAAATTAAAGCACTCTCTAGTCCTGAAGTCAGAAAGATTCATTTTCCTGACACTCCCTGCCTCAGTTTCCCCATCTGTAAAATGAGCTGGAGAAGGAAATGATAAACTCCGCTGCCAAGAAAACCCTAAGTTTTCTGTCCCCCTAAGAACCAGACATGACTAAAACAACTAAACAACAAAATCAGTACGCCGTCCTTAAGGCTCAGTTTGAGTTTGAAACTACTGGGAAGAAATCTCGACCTTGGGCCTGACAGATAGAAGTACAAAGTAACGTAGAGATATGTTGGCCTTGACTTTCTGATTTGGTAACAGCCAGCACAGCATAATAGAGAGCTACTCTGAGAGGAAAGAAAAACCTCAGTTCAAGCCCTGCTTCTGATTCAAACTGGCTGTGGGATCCGGGAAAAGTCACAATCTAATGTAACTTCTCATTGCCTTCAGGCAACCGTAAAACTGGAATTTGTGGAGTAGTACCAAGCAATTTCTTCCCTGGGATTTTCTTAAACCAAAGAAATCACAGGTCTATTTCCCCTCCTCCTGCCCCTTATACTAATGTATAGTGGTATCTGAAGGCACAAGTAGAAAAACAGACCAAATGAATTTTTTCTATAAAGAATATCTCCAGTGGATATTAAGTGGTGCAGTGGATAGAGCAGCAGCCCTGAAGTCAGGAGGACCCGAGTTCAAATCTGGTCTCAGACACTTAACACTTCCTAGCTGTGTGACCCTGGGCAAGTCACTTAACCCCAATTGCCTCAGGAAAAGAAAAAAAAAAAGTATATCTCCAGTCAGCAGCCTAACCATTTCTCCCGCAATTTCCCAAAGGGACAAGTGAAGCTTCCAGCTGCAGAGAAACAAGCCAGCCTAGCTGGGCTCTTCTGTTCTTGACCCAACTCATTTTCTGAGAGGAAATGCAACCTAGTTTCCCAAGGGCTTCCTGCCCAGGGCTCAGGCTACAGGGAGTCCTGGATCCTCCTGCCACTGCCTGGTGGTCCTGCTGCTGCTCTTGCCCCTTCTAGTACTACTGTTTTGGGAGCTGGGAGACTATACACTGCAGCCACATCGCCCTGCAGGAGATGCTCCTGGGCTGCTTGCCTGATGCTCACGGTCTCTGCATGGCAGGCAGGACCGCACACCACAGCCTGCGCTGGAGAGGAGAGTACGTGGCCTGTACTGGCTGAGGGCAGTAGCAGTGGCGGTGGGGGCTGGGGAGTATGCCTGGCCAACCTGACATCCCTACTACTCAATTAAGACAACCACCCAGTGTGATGAGTGGCGAACAAACTTAAGTGCTGAAACATTCTTTCCTCGTTGAAATTTGTGGAGTTTTAAAGCCATTGAGTTTCCACAGCATTTTCCTCCCATTTTGTAAACATTTTGAGCAGGGATTACATTTCCAGGGTAAACTATCCATGGGGTACCTAGAACTGATGCTATCTCCTGGGGGAAAAGAGGAAACTGAGAAGCAGGGCAATAGGGGAGCCAGTGGGAGCCAAGGTGATGAGCATCTGCGGAGCTCCGAGGGAGCCGGGACAGCTCACAAGGCTCGCTGTAACAAGCAGCAGGCGCAGCAGCTGTTGTCCGGCCTTCATTTTCACAAGTGAGTTGGAAAGAGCAGATGCAGTGACATGCCGATGGCAGAGGCCTGCACATCAAAAGCCACAGTACTAGTGCAATTCGGCAACAAGTGAGACATAGGACCTTATGGAACGGAGCAAACTCAAACTACATTCAGTGAATTATTAAGCACTGTGGATCAGGGAGCCTCAACCCACTGGAAGTAAAGGGGGGGCGTGCATCTCGGCTTTCTAGCAAACCTCAAATTCTTCCCCCTTGAGGCAAAAAAAGGGAACACATAAGGTAATTTTAAATCAAAAGGAAAGCATAGGTCACAGTATAGGTAGAGGAGAACCGCTGGAAATGAAAGGTTATTTTCTTAACTAGATGGTATTCCAATAGTCTTTTGGGATACTATATCGGCTCTAGTGTGAGTCCTTTCTCCATTTTTTATTTCCCTAACCATAAAAACTTCTCTCATTAGAAAGCCAACTGGTCCTCCTTCTTCCTCCTCTTCCTCTGCTTTCTTTTCGTCTTGTCTCCATCTTCCTCTCTCTGTCTCTCTGTGTTACCGTTCCCCCATTTTAGATGGGAGAAGGCAAAGAGGACATTGGCCATTTAACCAACTGTCAGATTGTGAGTGGTCTTGCTGTTCTTCAAGTCTACATGATGGCAGCTGGGAAATTATTCAAAATTTCTACACAAATTTCTACACTGTCCTTGTGGACAGCACTACAAGAATATTAACTTATCATACAAATACAGAATATTGGAATCTTCAAAGTTCAAAGGGGCCTTGTAGGCAATCTATCCAAAACATGAATTTCCCAATTCTAAAATCCCTGACATGCAAACATCCAGCCTTTGAAATTAATCTCCAGTGACAAAAAATTCCAACTTCCAAGGGCAACCTATTTCAATTTGGGGACACTATAATAATATAGTTATATCCTTCTTAAACTGAGATTTGTCTCCCTATAAATTCTATCCTTTGGTTCTAATTCTGTTCTTTGCAGCTATGTAAAATAAAAATAACCCTTTTCCTTAACATAAAAACTGTGATTTTAGGATTTGCAACTTCATTAGCAGTTTCTGTGTTCAAATTCCTTTCAGTGCAAAGATGAAGGAAACTGTGGTTTGATATATATAGTATTTTTTTTTTTTTTGAGGCTGGGGTTAAGTGACTTGCCCAGGGTCACACAGCTAGGAAGTGTTAAGTGTCTGAGACCACATTTGAACTCGGGTCCTCCTGAATTCAAGGCTGGTGCTCTATCCACCGCGCCACCTAGCTGCCCCGATATATATAGTATTTATGTAGATAATTTATATAACTTAGTAGGGAAGTCTTAGGATGTTGTCTGAGACACTAAGAGGTTAAGGGATATGCCTTTTTCAAATTTCAAAGAAAAAATTTGAACCTGAATTTTCCTGACTTCACTTAATAGTCACTAAGGCCACATTGCTTCTCATTAATCCATTTAGAATTTTGCCAGGAATCAAGATTAGGCTCATTATAGTTTGAAAATGAACTTTGTCACCCTTTTGGAAAATAAGGACATTTACCCTGCTCTATTCTGTGGCTCCTCTCCAGCTTCTGACAGTTGCTCAAACATCACAAACAGTGGTTCAGTCAGTAATCTCATTTTTACATTCTTTCAGGGCCCTGGGATATTGAGAACAGCTGGGGCTTCTTCTCTTATCTCCTTACTCATCTTGATTTATAATTCCCTGTTGACCAGTCTTTTCTCCTTCCACATCTAAAAATTGTTTTTCTTTAGTAGAGAAAACAGAGGGAATGTAGGAGTTGAGTAGCCATATACAATCAGTGTTTTTTTATCCAAAAGCACAGGCTGTGGTGTGTGGGTCCGGCCTGCCATGCAGAGACGGTGAGCATCAGGCAGGTGGCTCAGGAGCATCTTCTGCAGGGCGATGTGGCTGCAGTGTATAGTCTCCCAGCTCCCAAAATAGTAGTACTAGAAGTAGTACTATCTCTTCTCTGTTCATTTTTTCCTTCTCTTCTTTTTTGACTTAGCATTTATCCCAAACCATTCAAGCTTCTTGACACTATTCTTTAGGTTTCTCTTTCCTATGGTTCTCTTCAGTTATCTGCCCTTCTTTCCATCTTTGTTTGGTTATTTGATGTAGTATGATCCACCTGGCATGATTATAAAACATTGTAGATGATTACCCATTTATACCTTTTTAGGCTGTTAAATACTTCCCAAGATCTGCCATAAGTACTCCATAGAGACTTATCCAACATGTTAGAAGTATTCTCCTAGTTCTTATCTTATGTAAAATATAAGGTTAACATGCTATCTTCCTATTTACCTGAACTACCTTTTTTCAGTACATACAATAAAATACTATAATCAAAATAAATAAAACTGTTTGATGCTACTACTTGTAATCCAGTTCTTATCGGCATTGGGCTATAACTTTCTATATATAGCTTTTGGATATATAATAGGAGCAACATCTATCTCACGAAGGTGAGGTCAATTTTTCCTCAAAAGGTAATGAAACTGTCTTCAGGACTTTATCAGGACACATCTAGGGGACAAGGTCTGGGATGACTGATGTAGTTTCCCGGTTGTTTAAATATAAAAATAAATGTGTGTGTGTAGAAGTGATCCTCAGACATGACACTTTCAATATGGTTTATTGTAAAACAGAGGTTATCAGACTTGTAAAGAGCATGCAAAACTCCCTGTGCAGCCTAAGTCAGATTAAAATGTAACTGGGAAATTTCTTTAAAAAAAAAAATAAATAAACTCAATAGCATAATTAATGTTAATTTGTGATTTTCTAAATCAATATGCAGCCAGAGGAGATCCATTTCTATTTCAGTTTGACACTACTGACCAAAAAAAATCCAAAACAGCAAAACCCCACTGTCACTTAAGGCAGAAAAGCCATGTTCAAATTCTCCCTCTTTATCCTTTGACCATTCCATTACGGTAAATGCAAAGGTAGGAAAGCAAATAAGTGCTGTATTTTTGCCAAGTATTCTTTCTACACTATTAAGTTTTTCACTTAATAATTAGAAAAAGCAGCAGAGCTGGGACTAGAAAAACTTTTTAAGTTTTCAGAGCAGTTTTTCCTAAAGGGAGGAATTGAGGATTCTAGTTCTTGACCATATCAGATGGATGTGCTAGTATCTCTCTATACAGTTAGGTTCCCAAAAACGTCTATCCTGATCCTGATAGAGCAAAGAGGAATTAACCTCTTTCAAACGTCTGGCCCCAAACAAACTGGGGAATTCCTAAGATGACTTCCTCCTGGTTCCTCGGGTCTTCCAAACTCCAGGTCTGACATCTCTCTATTCCCTCTGCCACCTGAATGCCTCTCAAGTGACTATCAGAATGAAGACTATTCCTCAACCCTCATTAGTGGTTCTCACATACTCACCAAAGTGACTGCCATCTAACAGTGATGGAGCATATCACAGAAGAGACTAATTTATTTTAGAGGATATGGTTATAATACCAGAATGGCGTCAGCTTTTTTTTTAAAGGGTGAGGAAAAAAGGGCACGAAAGGTGATCTGACCAGGGTTTGAGGAGAGACTTGAACCAAGCCCTTCCCAAGGGCTCCACAGCCAGTCAGTTGTTTGTACACTGGGATTTCCATCAATCCATACATGCTTTTATAAACAAATTGTAGCATAGGACAGATGAAAGCAGACGGGGTCAGGAGTCATAAATTAAGCCAGGAGTCACACTGACGCAGCTCTCTTCGGGAATAATCTTTGGTCTTAAGCCATTTTCTAGTTTCTTACAGAATTTCCTGATCCAGGCAAGAGAATTTCTTAGAATGAAAGTGAGCCTACAGAGAAATCACTCTTCTAATTTATAGACAGGGTCCAGGCTTCTGCAGATAATGGTATAGTTAACAGAGCACTGTGCCTGGAGTGAGGGAGACATCTTCCTGAGTTCAAATCTGGCCTCAGACACTTGCTAAACTGTATCATCTCGTCCAAGGCACTTGACCCTATTTGCCTCAGTTTCATCTGTAAAATGCGTTGGAGAAGGAAATGGCAAATCATTTCAGTTATCTTTTGCCCAGAATGGCCCAAATGAAGTCACCGAGAATTGGACCTATCTCAGTATGACCCAATAACAGTTATATCATGGACTCTTTTGGCAGGCTGCAAACTTGATGAATCTCAGAATGTTTTTAAATGCACAACATACATAAGATTACAAGGAACCAATTACAGGGAAATACCAAATATACTGAAAAGCTTTTTTTTTAACTTCATAGGCCCCAGGTTAAGAAATCCTACCCTAATCCCATTCTTTTACCTTCTTTAAGAAGAATAGATACTAAAAATAACAAAATATTTCCCATAACATTCTTGCATTCATAGATGATTTAAGACAATGACCTCAAGGAGTCTGAAATTTGACAGAGGACTAATGTATACAAAATAACTAAAACAATATAGATTAAGTATGTGAAAAATCAGAGTAGATTATGAGTTGAGATTGTTATCTAGAGGATAGGGATGTGTAAAGCAAATTTCATGGCTGTTTTTTGTAAGGGGAAGTATTTCAATGGGTGGAAATGTGGAGGGAGTCTGTTCCAGGAATGGGGATGAACACAAATGCACTTGAGAAAAAAAAAAAAAAAAAAAAAAGTGGACTAGAAAGTCCACTTTGATTGGGACTGGTGTGCTTGAAACAGCAATGTGAAATAAGGAACTATTGTGCATGTAAGAAGCCTATTCAATAGTAGCATAAAGGATGTATCAGAGGCGCCTAATAAATGGTGGTAATTGATTTGAGATACTGGAGACAAAGAACAAGTCTACTCCAAATAAGCCAGAGCAGGGGGGTTGAAGACTAGAGTGGTGGCTGTGGAGATGAAAAAAAGCTTCAGCACAATCAACATAATTTGGCAAATAATTGGGGGAGGAGGGCAAGGGCACTAATGGATAAATGGTCCAAGTCTATGAACACAAAGTTGTCAAAAGAATTGCAATCAAAACTCTATAAATATGTATATGTATATTGTATTTAACATATTTAACATGTATGGAACTACCTGCCATCTAGGGGAGGGGATGGAGGGAAGAAGGGGAAAATTTGGAACAGGTTTTGCAATGGTCAATGTTGAAATATTACCCATGCATGTTTTGTCAATAAAAAGCTGTAATAATTAAAAAAAAAAAAAGAATTGCAATCATATAAAAGTGCTCTGAGTCACTAAGATGTATGTAATTCAAAACTAAGGTTTTGAACTGTCTATGTACAATATAAGATTAGGAAGTCAATATCAGAAGTTGTGAAGACAGGCACACTAATGCATTTTTGATAAACTGAATTGAAACTATTCTGTAAAGCAATTTGAATTTATGTGAAAATTGTCTAGTAATAAAATATTCATGGAAGCACTTTGTGATAGCAATGTAGATACCCATTGACTAAGGAATGGCTAAACACTGTGGTACATGAATATTTCTATTCTGTCAACAATGATAAATATGAACTGACAAGTTTGCAAAGAACCTAGTATGAAATTGTGCTAAGTGAAGCAATCAGATGTAGAAAAACAATATTGTTAAGACACTAAAATGAGGGGACTACAAAATCAAAACTACTTCAAAATTAAAATGGCCAAATCTGGCCCGAAAGAAGAGATTGAGAGTATAACTCTCTTCCTTTGTTGGCAAAGTTTTGGGGACCATGGATATGAAACACTGCATATGCCAAACTTTTTTTTTTTTTGGGGGGGTGATGCAATTAAGAGTCAGGTGACTTGACTGAGGGTCACACAGCCAGGAAGTTGTTAAGTGTGTGAGGTCAAATTTGAATTCAGGTCCTCCAGGCTTCAGGGCTGGTGTTCTACCCACTGCACCAACTAGCTGCCCCTCAGACTTTTTTAATGGAACTGTTTAAAAATTGTGAAAAGATGGCTCTCTAGAAAGAAGTGTGAAAGGGATACATGGTAAAAAAGTAAAAGTGATCTAAAAATTAAAAGATATCAAATGTAATTTTTTTTAAAAGCTAGAGATGAGGAAGGGAAGAGTCAAAGATAAAGTTTTGAGGCTAAGTATCCTGTAAAACAGAAAAAGGGTTTTAGAAGCTCAGGGTTAAGAAAGCCTAGCATAAATGATTGTTTGATTAATAACTGCTTTTGAGTTGAAGTCATCTGCAAAGGTATGACGAAAGCCAGAATGAATGAGAGCAAAAAAAGTGTCATTTCCTCTATTCCTACAGGATACAACTTGCTATCAAAGGACTATTTTTCATAATCACAGTCCCCCTTCCCCAAGAGTCCAAAGGCTAACAGCTCCTAGTCAACCTTCCAGAACTCCCCCTTCTAGCCATCCTCAGGGAATTACCCAAGAACCATCCACTGGAACCAAAGTGTACTTAGTTTCATTAGGGAAAAACGCTATGCTATTTTACCCTATGCCAAAACACCATTCTTCCTGATGTAATGGACTGACACTGATCTTACCTAGGGATAAAAACATTTTTTTCCTATAAAACACTTAGAATAGAAAACTGTTCTAGTTTGAATTACTGTCTTACCAGAAGTCTAAATCACAATCTGAGATTATTAATCTGCAAGATGAGATCATATTCCATTTTATACTACTCACCTCACAATGTTGTGAGGAAAGCATTTTTTAAAACTAAGAGGTGTGAAAATGAGTCACTGAGTTCAGAGGCAATGTGGCAAAGGGAGCAGCTTGAGTCAGGGAGACCTGAGTTTGTCTGCCCTCAAATACTGACTACATGACCCTGAGGAAGTCAGAGCTTCTCTATGTTTGATATACTTACAAGAGTCTCCTAAGTTTGTTTGATAGGGAAGTTTTCTCACTGGAACATCCCTGTATGAGTGATTCTGAAATTTTGGTCTCAGAAAACCTTTACATGCTTAAAAATTAGTGAAGCTCCTTCCCTTTCCCCAAAGATTTCGTACTTGAATAACACCTATCAATATTTCCCATTAGAAATTAAAACCTTATTATGAAAATCTTTGACTTTGTAAGACTCCCTACAAGGATATCAGGGAACCCAGACCAAATTTTGAGAAACACTGCCTTATATCAGTAAAATATCCTTATGTATGAAGGTCCACATTAAAATAAATTGCTTTAGCTATCAGGTGAAATAAAATCTAATAAATAAAATAAATCTTCCCTCACGAAGCTTCATGGGTCTGATATTTTCCTGACATCTCTGAACTGGCAGTGCTTAAATTCAAGGCAAGCTTAAAGTAAGATAACTATCTTCCCTAGTCTTCATGTAGTCAAGGCCCTGGAGACTATTAGGCCCTCAATAATTAAGGAACAGAATTAGACTCAACAGAAACCAGAGCCAGGATGGCAGGGAGAAATTCCAAAGATAAAAAAAAAAAAAAAACAGACCAACAAACCCAGTGCTTTATAAGTCTCTGACTAAAAATTTGATTCTTATTTCTCCTTTTGCTACTTATTTACTTTCCTTGGCTCACTTGGGGTCCCAACACCAGCTTCTGATTAACTAGAAAGGGGGAAGAGAACGAGGAAAAAAAGAGCTTATTTGCACTGATGCCTAAAGGGGTCCACCTTCACAGCTCAGGTATATTCTAATGTGGACCCTAGACCCTCCCCCCACCCCCCCCAGAAAATATAGGCAGGAGAACGAGAGGATCATTTGCTAGAACTTCAAAAATAAGCTCCTTCACACACATCAGGCTAGAGAGGAATGATGACTGAGTCATAGTTGTCCTCCACTCCCAGCCAAGGGAGTGACTAGTTCCTAGCCAAGGAAATAAGATAAAACAGCTCTGGGAGAAGTTCTTCCCAAATCTTGCTTGGGTTTGAGGCACTGCCTTGGCACCCTCCCTCCCTGCTTGCCAAGGGAAGATATGAAGCTTTCAGAGGAAAGAAGGAGGAGCAGGGGCCAGGACTCAAGCTCTGTTTTGACCCAACGTTTATTGTCCTTTTACAACATGTTTTTGGTTTAGAAACTGCTTGTGATTAGTTAATTTAATTTTCCAACATTAACTCAAAAGCATGTAAAATAAAATGAACCTACTCACTATGTAAAGACCCAACGGCTGTGGCCCCTTATCCTGGTGTGGACAGGGAAAGAAGGGACAGCATGGGCAGCATGGAGTGAAGTTCAGGCGCTTTTATTACTGGTGGGGGCTGGACGTTGGCTCCCTTGCTCTCGCCCCACAGAGACCACCCGCCCGCTGCACCCCCCCCAAACTACAACAGAAATGGCGCAGGCTCAAGGCCCCGATTCCCTGTTGGTAATTCACTCTCCGCCTCCCAAATGAAAATCGCTTTTATTTTATCGCTTTTGTTTTGTATTTTTTTTGCAACAGAAACCCCCTGTCCAGAGTCTGACTGCAGCTTAACTGTTCGGACTGAGGAATGGAGCAGGCCCCGGGTGCCCCCGGTCCCTCTCAGGCAAGAGCCTCCCTCCCCCAGGGACCGAGGCCTGGCCAGCTTGCTCCGTGGCCAGCCGCTGCCGCTTAGCCATACAGGTCATCGTCATTGTCTTCCGTGTACACGTTGCCGCCTGTGCCTCCTCCACTGCCCTGGCTGGGGCCAGCCCCGCCTTGGTTCCCTGAGGGGAATCTGCATGGTGGAGAGTGGGCATTAAGATCTGGTCAGAGGAATCCTCTTCCCTCCCACCTCTAGAAGGCTATCTAATCTAACCCACTCACACTCATCAAATGATGACACTAAGACCCAGAGAGAGTAAAATAATTAACCTAAGGCCACAAAGAAGAATTAGATATGAGGCCCAGGCAAATCCTTGGGGTCAGATTCCTTCCACCACACCTTCCTTCTCTGGACACTTGCCCACTACCACCACCAACTCCCAGGAGGGAAGATGCCATCCCTTCCCTCTTTAAGCTGGTTCCCTTTCTCTTTTCCTTCCTAAGGGTCTAGAATGTCTAAAAGCTAGCCCTCCAACCCTCCACCTTGGGTTTCACCTCAAAAGTCCCATGCTTCTTACCTGAAGCTGCCAAAGCCCCTGCTCTGCTGAAGGGTCTGGGCAAACATCTCATATTTCCGGATATCATTGTCACTGACAGAGCGGCGGGCAAAGCGCATGGCCTCCTCAAAGTGGTCCCGGCGGATCTCAGGGACTGGATCATCCTCTTCTACTTCCTATACGGTAGAAAGAGATGAGCGGGGACTAAGGCCTACCAGGATTCACCAAGCCTGGTTATCTCTCTCTGCCTGTTCTCCCCCAAGGAGCTTAAGGCAATGGGCATCTAAATGGGTAACAGTTAACCCAAGACAAGATCCAGGCTCCAGGTGAGCACTGAACAGCGCAACCCCACAACTTTCCCAGTGCCAGAGTCTGGCAAGGCTGTAACAGAGGCATAGTTTTAAGTTTCTAAGTTCCTAATGTCTTCTAAGATGCCCAACATCCTCCAAGTTCCCACAATGATCCATTATATCACATAGGAAACTGTCTAAAAAACCTCTTTGACCTCAATTTTTATTACCAGCTTGAATCACAATTTAGGCAGCTACATAATCTTTATGAGTCTGTTACCTACTTTGCAAACAATGTCCCAATATTATCTTAAACTAACTCCCTAACTCCCTGCAGGCTTCATAGTAGGTGAAAAAGAGAGGTACTGTGTGTATATATGTATGAGAGACAGACAAAAGACAAATAATTGTAATTCGTGGCAAATGATGGCAGTACACAAAGAAATATTCTGATAATTTAGGGGAAGAAACAATCATTTCCATTGCCGGGGAGCTAGCATTTGAGCAATAACTTGAAGTCACTATGCAGATAATGTAAATCAAAGGATATTAAAATTAAAACACTTATAAAAAAGAATAGTACAGAATAAAGTCAGAAAGTTATTAGATCCAGACTGGAGGGTTTTATGGAGGCTAGCTTAGACTTTACATGGTAGATGGGATTATGTGGTGGTTTTTGCTATTGGCTTAATAGAATGATGACCTTGGCAACAGTGTGAAGCATAGATTAGAAGGAAGCAAGAACAAAGGCAGAAAAAAACAAATAAAAAGCTATTTCAACTATCTAGGACAGAAGTCACAGAAGTTTGAAGCAGGTGGTGGTAGTGGGAGAAGGGGGGGGGGAGTGGAGGGGGGCAGATTCAAGAGATACCAAAGAATCAACATGACTTAACAATTAACTGCAGGTGGGAGGTTTTGAAGAGTCAAAGATGACTTGGAGGTTTTGAGGTATTTGACTAGGACAATGATGATGCTATAAATATAGAAAAAATATATTTCTATATTTAGGAAGTGTGTGGGGGTGGGGAAGATAAGCTGTTCAGTTCTGGTCACACTGAGTTCATGCAGTAAATATGTTATAATAGAGCTCTGGAATGAGTTCAGGATTAAAGATACAAAAGTAGGCGTTAGCTGAATAAAGTGATAATTGAAGTAAAAATACCAAGGGACAGAAAACAAAGTAGATGGATGAGGCCATGGGGAGACTTCATATGGGGTCTCATAACTGAATGTGGGGGTTGCAAAATTACAATTTATTGCCAGCAAATTTTTGATATTTTATATACCTATATACCAAGGTCAAACTTTTCAAGTGAAAAGTGATCATGAATGGAAAAAAGTTTTAAGAAGCCCTCATTTAGATGAGGATTAAAAAGGGTTAACAAAAAGAGCCAAAAAGTTATATCAAGAAGAGTATGTTTAACTGTGAAGTACAACAAGATCAAGGAAAAAGATCATTGGATTTGGTGATAAAGTCACTCACTGATAACTTTAAAAAAGGCTGTTTCTGTAAAAAGCCAGACTGTAAAGGGTTGAGGAATATGTGAATAATTAAAGTTTTAGCAGTGGCTTAAGCTCCCATTTCTAGAAATTTGGGCAATGAAGGGGTAAGACAGAATAATAATAGGACATATAAAGAAAGGTGTTTTTGGGATCAATACTTTTCTAGGTAGTGAAATGGAGAAAATTAAGGTAAAAGAAGAAACTAGAGGTGATGAGATTCAAGCAATTGGCACAATGGAACAAAAGAATGCATGAAAACTTAAAAGAGGTTAGAGTCCCCAGATGTGTCTTGATCCTCAATCATAATGTAAGAGGGCGGAGCCAAGATGGTAGAGAGTAGAAAGTTCTTTGAGCTCTTTCTGGCTTACCTCAGATCAATACCAGATCAAGCCTCTGAACAGGTGTTGGAATGACAGAAGCCACAAATATTTGGAATGTAACAAAAAGAAGATATTCTGGAAGAACCTCAAGAAATGTCTGCCTCAATCAAGCAAGGGGTGGGGAAGGTGGCGCAGCACAGGGATACTCAGGGTTAGAGAAGTTTTCCTGAGCACTGGAGGAAATCTAGTGGTAAGCTAGTAGCCAAAATATAGCAGCATTTGCTACTCTTTCCTGGTTCAGAAGCCACTGCATCAACAGACTAGCTCTGAGACTTTCAACACAACTACAGAAGGCAAATAGTGAGCCCCCGAACCCCAGAATAACAAGCAGGATTTGGCCATGCCCACCCACAGCACTGGCCCCAGAGCAGCAAGAAGCCACTGTGGCTTGTAGAGGAAGCTTGGGACAACCTCCCCTTTGCCCTAAGAGCAGACCATATATAACTTTTATGGAGACAGAGAAAAACAGACCTCAAACCCTAAGGACACTAGAGGCAAAACATCTCTAATTGAAGCCTCAAAGGGCTTGATAAGATGATCTCCATCTCACAAGGCTGTCGACAGAATTCAAAAAGGATTTCAAGAGTTAGAAGAAAAATGCCGAAAGGAATGAGAACTCTGGAAAAGAAAACAGAAATTGTCTCAAGAAAATCACTCCTTAAAAAATATTTTGGCAAAATGGAAAAAGGAAACGACTCCTTGAAAAACAGAATTGTGAAATGGGAAAAAAAAAAAAAAAAATCCAATGAACCAAACAACTCAATCAGAATGTAATTCTTTAGAGGAAATCTTGTATCTGAAATTCTGCCAGTACCTTGCAAACCAGGTAGATTCCAAACTCAAGAGAATGGTATTCAATATTCCTTAAAACCTAACTACACAGAAAAGGAAACTTACCATGGCAGAGGGGTTGGTCTGCCTTTCTCGTTCTCGTCGAATTTCACTCTCAATGGACTCACGGATAGCCAGTTTGCAAGCACGCTGACAGATTTCTGTCAGGTCAGCCCCAGAGAAGCCATTAGTCATCTTGGCCAGGAACTCTAAGTCTACATCCTGTCAGAAGTCAGAAAGCAAATTCAGGACCCAGACCTAAAGTCCCAAACAAAAGGTCTTTCCCCTGGTTCAACCTAATTCTCCCTTCCTATGACCTTTCCAGACCCTGAACTCAGATTTCACAAAGAACTCACAACAAGAGCCACCCAAGGAATACCCAAAATATGCCCCCCCCAAAAAAAAAATCTAAGAGAAGGATTGCTTTTCCCCCATACCAGGCTGCTGTAGGACATAGTTGTCAAATTTATCTTCAAAATTCCTCTACTCACCTTGGCAACAGGTGACTTTCTCAGGTTGGCCTTAAGAATTGCAACACGGGACTTTTCATCAGGCAGGGGTATATAGATGAGCTGGTCCAAGCGGCCAGGCCGAAGAATTGCAGGATCAATAATATCAGGCCGGTTTGTGGCACCAATGATGAACACGTTTTTCTTTGTGGACATACCATCCATTTCTGTCAGAATCTGGTTGATGACTCTGTCAGCAGCACCTCCTCCATCTCCAATGTTGCCGCCACGAGCCTTGGCGATTGAATCCAGTTCATCAAAGAACAGAACACAGGGGGCAGCTTGGCGGGCCTTCATGGAGGAAAGACACACAGAGAGATGAATACTTGCCCAGATACTCATTCCTCCATCCCAAAGCCCCCTTTCCCCCATATTCAATGGCTTTAGTAAGGTATTGCTAAAAGTTTCATAATTCATTCCAAATCCCAGTCCCTATACACTTAGTCAGTCTGGAAATCCATAGGGTAAAAGACTGGATCTAACACAGAGCTCACCTTATCAAAAATCTCACGGACATTGGCCTCAGATTCGCCAAACCACATGGTGAGAAGTTCAGGGCCCTTGATGGAGATGAAGTTTGCCTGGCATTCATTGGCGATAGCTTTGGCCAAGAGGGTTTTTCCACAGCCAGGGGGCCCGTAGAAGAGGACTCCCTTGGATGGTGTCATACCAAACTTAAGGAACTTGTCTGGATGCTCCACAGGATACTACATGAAAAGAGAGGTCAGGGCAATCCATTAATATGAGGAACTGGGAAGAGAGTATAATCAATAGCCTTACTAACTATTCTGTAGAATTCTGAAATAGCCCTAACACTTCAAGACCCTCTCACCTGAACAAGCTCTTGGAGCTCCCGCTTGACATCCTCCAGACCACCAATGTCCTCCCAGGTCACCTGTGGCACCTCTACAACAGTCTCCCGAAGTGCTGATGGATTGCTTTGGCTCAGAGCCCACTGTAACAGAAGGAAAATGCTAGAGTAATTCTGTTAAAGGAAAAGGAGTAGGAAAACAAGAGTCATGAAAGACTTCCTTACCCGGAAGTCATCCATGGTGACAGCCAAGGAGTTCATGACTTCAGCATCAATGGTCTCATCTTCCAGGTCAATGAGGTCCATCTTCTTTCGAATGGCTTGTAGTGCTGCTTCTGAACAGAGGGCTGCCAGATCAGCACCTACATGTCCATGGGTCTCATTGGCCACCTATGAGTAGAAGGCCATCCTGGTTAAAGCCCAACTCTAGGCCTGGGTGGAATCCCCCTTCCTTACTATGCAGCTAAGCTATGAAGAGAAGAATACTCATATTTCATATCAGGCCTCTTGGAATTTCTTCCTCATTTCCTCTCTTCATAAGCTCTTTCCTCTGTGAGGTTGTGCCTCTTCTCAGGACACATTACACTAACAGATTTGCCTTTCAACTGTTCTATTCTCAAAATCCTAAGTTGCCCATTACAGCTCAAAGGATAGTTTACACTTGTCAAAATCAGGGCTTTCAGTGACTGGGGCCTTGACACATCAATGTTTCCATTACCATGACCTTCCTTTGACTATTATCCACAACACATCTAGGTTGAGTTAATCTATTTCAAAATAATCTCAAAATAAGTTTTTCTTCCCATACAAGTATACTAATGATCACAGTCTATTTCTGCCCCAACAAGTGCTCCATTTCAACTTGAGCCATGTTCCATAAAGCCTTGAGGGCTCAGCAACAACTTTCTCATCATCCCTTTCAGATAATTCTGATTCTCCAATTTTACTCTCTTTAAGCCTTACCTGTTCTAGGTCAACATCATCTGCCAACTTCATGTTCTTGGTATGGATCTGCAGAATCTCCAAGCGTCCTGTGGCATCAGGAATTCCAATATCTACCTCCCTGTCAAATCGACCTGTAGGAATACATGCATACATACCACTCAACCCTGGGCTCTGGCCAAATATACCTGCTCCTTCCCCAATGGATGTGGGTAAAAGAACAGAACTCTTATCATTAAATGATCTGGTAACAGCTTAGATCCTGCAACTACTGAAGGGAGGGAGAAGAAACGTGAGGAAAACAGGAAAAGCAGAGACAAGAATCTGTCATTATTCTGCTCAACATGTTAAATCTTAAGATTACACTGTGATCCAACAATTACATACAGAACAACATCCACCAAAAAAGTCAAGGGGCCATTACCAAACCGTCTAAGAGCTGGGTCAATGCTGTTGGGTCTGTTGGTTGCTGCCATAACGATCACATGTGCCCTCTGTTTCAAACCATCCATGAGAGTCAATAATTGTGACACGATTCGACGTTCTACTTCTCCATGGGTCTGTCAAAGGAAAAGGTCGTTGGTCAATAGGTAAGCTTGTACCCCAATCTCCCTTACTCTCCCTCTCTCTTAGGGGAATCCATACCTTCTCTCTCTTGGGAGCAATGGCATCCAGCTCATCAATGAAAATGATGGCAGGAGCATTCTTCTCTGCCTCTTCAAAAGCCTTCCGCAGGTTGCTCTCTGACTCACCAGCCAACTTGCTCATAATCTCAGGACCTGAAGAGATGCATTGTGCAAGCAAGGATGAAGCTGGTTTCTTCTCCCCAAGGAGAGGAAGCCATATGGGTTGCCTGCTACCTCTGCCTAGGTTCTATTACATCTGAGAAGTTTCTCCTCTGTTACCACCTCTGTTACACTTTGATCTAGACAAACTGCCAAGACCTTTATAAAAAAGTCACTTTGCTTATTTTCCCTGCTATGAAAATGAGATGATAAAGATGTTAAGAAGGGTAAGTTGAAGGAAACAAGTTGGCAATTATTTGCTTGTCAGAAGGACTGAAAATCTGATGCAAGTGTCATTCCCCATTAATCAGGTTATTCTTCCTATGACTCTCCCCTCCCCCCCCGCCATGGTAGGATCAAAAGTCATAGCCTTCCTCATCTTACCCAGCCACTTTCAGGGAAGACGCCAATATCTCCCCGTAAAGAGGTAATTCAGCATTCCCATATAGATAGACAATGAAATAATTCTAACTAACTTTCCATCCACCCCCAAACTGTTCTAAACCTCTATTTCCTGAACTCTAACAGAAGATTGCTCTGGAGGGAAGGACACATATAAAAGAGTCCTCTGATACATGCCAAAAACCCAGTAAAGTAATTCGTCTCCTCTAGTAGAGTATGCACTTGAATTAATTCACATCAGGGGAGGTCAAATGTCCACACCCTCTTTCAAAACCAGTGGTTCATGCCTCTGTCCCAAACTTAACTGGGGGGAAGAGGTCAGAAAAAATCATTATTGTATGGCTTGCACTCGAGGGTACAGCATATTGTATCTGAACTGAGAGGACCTCTAGAAATCAAGAGTCAAAAGATATCCAACCCACCACCTTAGGAAGAGTTAAGTAACTCACCATTGATCAGAAAGAAAAATGCTCCAGTTTCATTTGCCACAGCTCGAGCAATCAGAGTCTTCCCTGTTCCAGGAGGCCCATAGAGCAGGATGCCCCGAGGAGGCTGGGAACAGGCACAAAGTAGATTTAAGAAGGTTAAGCTAGCACCCATGCTAGTTCTCTTCCCTTCCCTCAACAAGAAGTTTAGCAAAGGCTCCCTATATAGGGATGGAATGAAAAGTTTGAACCTAGCAATAAAAATGAGTCCTTAATTCGCAAAAGCAACAGGCATGATTCACTATTCAGCCCAAAGAATTAAGTTGTCCACAATAAAGTCATTGAAAGAGGAGACAGTTGGAAAAGTAGCAAAAATTCTAAGGTATCTGTATCTCAGAGGATTCAAGAGATAAGAAACCTTAAAACTTAAGACATAATACTTTGGAAAACTCTAGTCTGAGATTCCAGAAGCTAGAAAGCAACCAAAGGTGGCCTGGTACCCAAACTGCAGGCAGGTGACTAAAGCAGATGTGTTAAAGATTTCTAGGAATGCAGGCTCCATACCCTCCCCATTACTGTCCCATTCTAGTGGTCATGACATCTTCACTAAATTCTTCCAATCATAACCTCTACTGAGTTGAGCCCATTTAAAAGAAATGATATACACATTCATTCCATCTACTTTATGCAGTATGCCAAGAAGCTGTAAGGAACGCAGAGATAAATGAAACACAATCCCCTGTATTTCAGGAGCATTCAAACTAGTAATTCCAAACTTTTTCTTCTCTAGGCTAAAACATTAGTTTACCCTAAAATTTCCATTTCTGTAGGGCTTTTTTTGGAACCTTTTCTCTAATCCCCTTCACATTTTTTAAAGTGACCTGACTTAAGATATAACATTCAAATTAAGGGCCTCCACTCATGTTTCTTATATGATGATAATATCCTGTTATTAATTAATAGTGTAAGTGTGAAATTAGATTCAGCTCACGATCTGAACCCCAGGACTCACATTCTACCCTCTACCCAAGTAATCTTTCCCCAAGTGTCCCGTTAATTGTACGCTCATCTTTGTATTCATTTTTCTAATTACTAAATTTAGCTCCATCTTCTGAAAGACTAGGAAAATCGGACTAGTAATAGAACTTAGGATTTTCATGTGCAAAGACACCCAAGGCAGAGCACAGCCCAAGATAAATCTATATCAGATACCACTATCTACACCCCTACAATGATATCAAGGCACTGCTATTTTCCATTATCCCTTTACTTTTCCATTTTTCCTTCACAAAGTACTATATTAAAAAGCTCTCTTTCTGCTTTTTTTCTTGGGTAGGGCCCTATCTGAAGCCAAAGGTCAAATACCTTTACACCAATGGCTTTGAAGAGGGCTGGATGTCTCAGCGGCAGCTCCACCATTTCCTTTATCTGAGCCAACTGTTTTCGGCAACCACCAATGTCATCATACCCCACTTCATTGAGGGATTCCTCTTCATCCTGAGTGAAAGAAATTATATAGATTAGCAATACCAAAGATTCAAACTGTCAATGTATGAGGGTGTCTTATTTTAGGAAATAGGAAGGCCTCGAGAAAACACGTTTCTACAAGGTATACTGGTTTGGGGTCCTAGAGATGCAGGGGAAATTTCCCCCTGGAAAGGTCTCTGACATAGCTACTTCTACTGGCTAATGAAAACAACTCTATGGAAACTCTCCAAAAGGCCAAGAACTGAAAAACTAAAGACCTTAAAAGTTCTGAAGACACCACTCCTGGGGTGATTGTGATCTGAGTATCTTTAACCTGGTGTTTCTTCCAAAATCACCCTGCCCAAGTTCAGTTCAGTACAAGAAACCATCCTGTTGATGCCCACACCATTTAAAAAAATAAAGGAGAACCAGAGAAGACTTCTAATTAAGGAGCAACTTAGCTGAGAATGGAGTTTTGACTTCAGCCTCTCTATTATCACATCATTCCCAACATATGAACATTTTACTCAGCTTTCTCAATACCCTGGCTCCAAACCATACTACACACTCAAAAGATTGATAAGCTTTCATCAAGAGGATGGAGCTTACCTCTCGTTTAATGGGTTCCCCTTCACAATGGATCACTGTATCTGGAGCAACAATGCAGTAGGGGCTGGGATCTGTCTCCACCACTTTGAATTCTACAGCACGCATGCCACCACGGACGAGAAAGATATCACCTGTGGGATTATATTATAGTATATAGTTATGACAAGTATTAACAGTAAATGGATGGTAAGTTAGAAAAGACCAAATAAGAATTCAACCACTAACACTGGATCAAAATTAAGAGTTTCACGTAATGGATGCAGGGGGAACTGTATATTTTCTGGGAATTAGAATTGGACAAACTGGCAAAGGTTTTATCTAGAAAGGGTGTTGAGGGCTACCTAGAACCCAACCACCACCAACAAGGCCTAGCCTGGCCTAAAACAAATAAAAGTAGTAACTTTCTCTCCTGGGGTACAAGATATACCTATGTCAATAGAGGCAGATGGGTGTGAGAAGTTAGGAGGACTTCAGGGGTTTAAGCATTTTCTAGAAAATATGGATACCCACACCAAGTAACTCTACCCATAATCAATGCACTGCCATGAAAATGAATACCCTGGGAGCAGCTAAATGGCACAGTGGATGGAGCATCAGCCCTTTAGTCAGGAGAACCTGAGTTCAAATCTGGTCTCAGACACTTAACACTTCCTAACTGTGTGACCCTGGACAAGTCACTTAATCCTAATTGCCTCAGGAAAAAAAAGGAAAAAAAAAAAAGGAAAATGAATACCCTAATTCATTTCCTCAAAGCTTTAACTTACCTTTTCGGATGGGTCGATAAGCTTCCAGGAAGTACGGCTTGAGGTACACCTCAAAGAGATTGCCGGTGATGCCTTCCACCGTGTCATCGATGGGCAGCACATGGATACGTTTGCCGTACTTCACATCTGGGCACGGCTGGATGCTGAGGACGACAAGCAGACTCCACGTTACCCACCACACTGCAGCCCCAAGCACTGGGCGTCGGAAAGGGCCTGGTACAGAGAGCTGATGGCAAGTGAAAGAGAAAAGGCAGGGACGGCTTTAGGTGAAGAGAGGCAGGAGAATGGGGTGGGAGGGAGGGTAGGAGAAAAGGCAGGAGCTGAAGCAAGATACCACACACCCAGGACCCTGAACTTTAAGGGGGACAGCAAATGCCACAAGTTCCAGATGGGGACCCAGGTTAAGGATAAGGATTCTTACTACCATTCCAAGGAAGCAACATGGGAAAAAGGGAAGAACAGCTCTTCAAAGGAAAATTGCCAACCTCCTACCCTTCTGGTAATCTTGGGGTGTCTCACAGCCTCACTCAAGAGGGAAGTTTGGGCCAGGGATGAGAAGGTGTAAAATGAAAGAAATGTCAACTAAACTTGAGAGAAATAAGAACTCTGATGCCAGGCATCATACATATGAGCACAAATATACCTCCATTCTATGCATGTCTCAGAAGGGATCTCTTTAGCCCTAGTCTCCTAAGAAAAAGGTTACATGAGACTCACAGTAAGGAGAAAGTAACTGAACACACCCAAGATGAGATAATACAGACACTGAGAATCCTACATAAAAGGCAGTGAGAAAACTTTAACCAAGGCCTGAACTGAAGGAACCCAGAAAGAGAAAGCAAAAGAATGTGACTGGAGATCATTCACTTATGATCAGTAGTACTATTTGAGCCATTTTCCTGTGAGTTGGTTTTCTTAAATGATTTTCCTGGGGTTAAAGTATGATCTTCACAAGCTCTCTTTTATTCATCATCACAAGATCCCTACAATTCTTGGTCAATACCTCTCCCTTTAGTTCTTTGCCACCTAGCACAAGCAGAAGAGACATTACAAAAACTATTATTCTGGGTCCCTAGGCAAAAAGCCATGAAGCCCCACTTTCCATGAAACATCAAGACATTCAACTTGAAGGCGTGGTGTAGAATTTACCAGACTCAATCTCATATCCTTTGTCAAAATGCTTGTTAAGATCTTAAGAGTACCTGAGTTTTTCCCCCAAGAACATATTTGAACCCTGAAATGAAGCTCTAGCCTCCCTTCCACAGTAGGGAGGAATGTTTATGACGGGCCAAAACTCATGCCTCTCTTGTCCCACCCCACTGCCCAGGTCTCTCTCATTAAGGGCAAAGGATCCTCACACACCTGATAACGTCCCCCAGGCGCACTCGCAGGTTATTGCGGACAACCCTGTTCATACGAATCTTTTCATCTGAGCACGTGTCATCAGAAAGCACGATGCACACTGCTTCCCGTCTCTTCTTGCCTTTAAGCAACACTGTGTCACCTCGGAAGAGCTGCAATTCATCCATCTTGGCCTAGAAACAGTATGAGAGTCACTGGTCAGTAGGGGGCAGCCCCAGTGACTAAGCACTAGTTCTGCTACCTACAGCCCTTGTCCCTGAAGTCCACTCTTTCCATTAATGCATAAAATATGTCTGAACAGATTACCAATATAAACTTACCTGAGACAGGGACACCACACTATTGTCTTCATTGATAGCTTCATCAACAATTAACCGATTGGGGCGGTTCTTCTGCTTGAGAATGGCTGTTGATAAGTCGTCTGCTTTTGAACTGGAAAAGGGAAATCCAGTTAGACCTCCAAGGCTACATCACTCTTACCCAAGGTTTTTGAAGTGATCTAGAGAATGAGAGTCCTGAGATCTTGTCTGAGAAACTTTAAGGTCAAAATTATTTTCATGATATTAAATGTTTTAATTCCTAATATAGTAAATATTGATAGCTATAATTCACAGTAACAAAAGCTCTTTCTCGTTCTCATGTACAGCCACAATCCTCAGCAAAGTGAGGAGACTTAAAAATCTACAAACTGAGCGTGAACACTGACATACTGTTTTTTGAAAACAAAGAAGTTTTCAGTGAATTTGCTGCTGATATATCCAAATGTTTCTGTCTCAAAGACAGAAAAAGTACATAAGAGACCTAGCTAAGTGTTCTGGAGAAATTAATATAAATTTCATATTACAAGGACAAAAAGTCTTTTGCTTCCATGGAAAAGAGTCATGGGCAAAAATATATATTTTTATGAATAGCCTCAAAGGCTAATAATGGTACTGTTAGCTACATACCCATTTGCACACAACACTTTGAACAATTACTATGTAAGAGGCAAACTCTTATAGATTTGGGTTTCCAAGTAGTAGGGCACTGGTTTCATTAACCAAAGATAATGGGTTCTAACACCATTCATGGAAAACTTCTTTAAATCAGCAAATTTTGGAAAGACAATGTGATGGATAAAACACCAGAACCAGAATCAAAAGTACTGAGTTTGAATCTTGCATTTGATCCTAAGCTGTGTGAACTTCGGTACGCAACAACCTCGCTGATCCCAATTCCTCATATGGAAAACCATGGCATTGGTCTCAATGACTTTTGAGGTCTCTTCCAGTTCATTAGGATCCTCTGTTTCTCACAAGAAAGTTTAAAGTAATTGTAATAGCCAGTCCCAAGGTTAGATACATTATTAACAAATGTGTGAAAAAACAAAACAAAATAAATTATCTGAACTTTCTAGAAGAAAAAGTTAATACTGCATGCAAAAAAAATCTTGGCAGCTACCAAAGTGCTACTAAGCAAAGAAACTTTGCAGGAAGTTAAGTTTCAGGACACGGCTTAATGGAGCTAGGCAAATGTAAAGTGGTGGAAACCAAGAAATGCAGAAACAAATAAAGAAATTTCTCCTTTTATCTAGGCTTAAAAAAAAAAAAAAATCAAGGCTGTCAAGGATAACCTAATTGTTCATTTTAAATACTTCATAAGGACTCAAATAAAATCTTTGAACTCTTGATTTTTATTAAATCCTACTCTAGTACCAATTAGTTGAACTTAAGGACAATGTGTGATTTAATTTGGAAAGAACTTTGTGAAAGATCAATCAATTCCTCTTTGATCAAGACCCAGAAAGAGGTGACTATTAAAGAAAAAAATCTTTTACATAGTGGAACTTTTTTTTTTTTTTAAATCCCAGGAATAAGAACATGTCTGTATTGGAATTAATGGGATCTCTTGGATTTCCTAGAACACAATCCATACCCATCCTAACCCTGTAAGACTTTGTTAACTCTTCCATACAAAACACAGAACCATTGTGTAATGAGCAGCCAACACTAACATTTCTATCAGCTGAAAAACCCACCTGTACAACTAACTGGTGCAATATGCTTCAAAGCCAGAGAAAACAATAACCTTGATAAAGGATAAGTACATCTACTGACAAGCAGGCCTTAAGTGCTAGTTCTGGGTAATGAAAGCTCAGCAGGTATTGAGCCCATCAGGGCCTTCTTCCCCAGGCTGCCCTACCACCTGCCCCTCCCACAATAGAAACCAGAAGTGAACCCTCTCTAAGGTACAGCCATCTTGTTGTCTTGCTACTGTAATTGGAGAACAGGAACATAAAGGAGCAAAGAGAATGAACACAATTTTTAAAATGCTATTAGAGCAAGTTTGTGCTACATGATACCAATAACCCAACTATAAGACTGGATTCCAGAAAAGGGCACCTGGCCTCTCCCACAAAATGGAAGAAAATCCACTCAATGGAGCCAGCAGGTATCAAGCAGTATGTTAATTCCTGAAAGCTCTTTAGAACATAGAAATTTAGATCTACTATCTTCTAATCCAAGCTCCTTTTTACAAATGAGGAATCTAAAGCCTGGAGAAACCAAATAGTTTTTATTGAGTTATAGAAGTAGTTAAGTGGATTTGAATCCATCTCCTTGGATCCTGAGCTATATTTACCATGCTGTGTCATGTTCCATCAGGCTCAGCTTAACTCAGACCCTAACCAGAGTAATCCTGGATCCACACTGGGGTCTATGACTTCAGAGGATCACAGTGAACCCTGAGACACAAGCCCCAAACACGGGGAGGGTTCCAAAAAGCAACATTGTGGTTTAAAAACTAAGGTTAGAGTAAACAAGTTTTCTATCATGATAACCAAAAAAAAAAACCCAAACATGCTGAGATGATAGTTTTACAAAGGGGGGGGAATTACTAGAGTAATTTAAGCATTGCTACTAAATTATACCATACCTCAGAAAAAGGCAAGGAATAGAAAAACTGCAGTAAAACAGGGAATTGTAGTGTTAAAAATGGTTTCAAAGCTGGAAAACTATTATACTTCTCTAGGAAGCAATGAAAGGCAAAGAACGAAAATACTGACTTTCACTCCTGAGGACTTATTTCTTTTAAACTTCCTAGCCTTCCAAGCTTTGGGTTAAGATGGGTTGTGGATGTTCAATGTAGGGCCTTTCTCAATTTGCCTTCCTCATCCTTAGGTACCTACTCCGTCGGCGGCCCGGGCTCCTCGTGCACTCCCACCAACAAAACTGGCTGATAGAGTACGTCTCCACCTCCACTGCCAACATCAGTGGAAGTCAGAATTCAAAGACAGCCAAGAAAGCACTAATAATAATAAACCTAATAGATGAATCTAAAGACTTAAACTATTTAACACACTATGAGGCGAGAGAAGAAAAAAATAATCTCGGCAGCTCTCTCAGAGAGGGAAACCAGATTTCTCCTCAGCATTTCAAGAAGCAAGGAAGAAGGCCATTTAAAGGGACTTAACCAGTGCCCCACCCCAATCGATTAGTTCTCCCCGCCCCCAACAAAGCAGCAAACCTCCAATCGAACAAAATTTCAGTAAGTGGTTTTAGCACCAAAATGCCAACCGCTTCGGCTCGAGACAGAGTAGATTCTTCCACGTGACCTCTGCCCCAGGCGTGGGTTCCCCAAAGGGGTCCAGATCTACCCCTCCCTCATCCATCGCCTAGGTCTGCTCGACTCATTTTCTAAACCTAGTCGGTTCCCACTTAGGAAGCAGGATCTGGCCCGAGGGCCCCAACCCTCACGTGGCCGTCCCCGTCAAACCGGGGACACTGGGCCCCGCGTCAGCACAATCACAGGCCAGGGCCGGGAGAAACCAGCTCCTCCAGCCGAGGGAAGTCCCAGCGCCCGCAAACACCTTCGCATCCTCTCCCTCCTCCACCTCCTCCTCCCTCCGTAGGCGACGCGGCTGTCCCTGAGGACGGGCGCAGGGCAGGTGTCCTGGGCCCAACGTTGCTCGCAGGCGGCGGCGGCCCGAGGGCCAGACTAGGCCCAGCGGGGCCGGGCCCCTTTCCCCGCCCCCCGCTCCCGCGGGAGACGCCGGGGCCTGCATGACACAGCAGGATCGGGATCTGGCCCGGGCCCGGGGCTCCTAGCGCCGCGTGCCCGCCGGGCCGGGCTCGAGGACGCGCGCTGGAAAGAAATGGCCCGCCTGGCCTGTGGCCCATCCCCAGCATGAACTGCGTCTGGGGCCGGGGCCTACTCAGCTCGGTCGCCGGCCCGAGGCCCGAGGCCCGGGGCCCGGAGCCCGGGGCCCATGCGCGCTCCCGCGGGGGGAGGGGACGCGCAAGGGAGACACTTACTCGGCTCCCGAGGCCATGGCGCGCGCCTGTCTCCCGGCCGGCGGCGCGCGGGTAACGGCTACGAGGGGCTGGCTGCGGGCGGCTGGGCCCGGCGGGGCTCGGCTCTCCCAGGCGGACGGTGGCGGTTCCTCCGGGTGGGCTCCCTCTCTCTCTCTTCCCACGGAGGCGGCGGTGGGGAGGGCGGGTGGCTTGGGCTCCGGTTTCGAGAGAAGGAAGCGCTGGCGACTACGGCGGCGGCTGCGGGCGCTTCAGGGAGACTGAGCCGAGAAGAGCCGAATCATCGGAAGGAGAGAAGCACGCGGCACAGCCAATCGGCGCCCGCGCTGCCGGCCCCCTCCCTCCCCTCCGTTCCTCTCCCCGGCAACCCGCTACGGTCGACCAATCAGAAAATTGATTCGTAGATCCGTTCCCGCCCCTGGGGTGCAACACGCCTGGTAACGCAATGGTCATTGGTCACGGCATTACGCTTCGTCGGCGGACTAGGAAGCGCAGCCAATAAACAGGAAGGACGACGTCAGATGGACAGGCGAGAGGAGGGAATTCGCTTTCTCTGGAGTGGACTCTCCCACTTGGCCCCAGTTCATTGGCTCCGAGGGTTAGCGCTCCAAGGTTCCCCAGCCTACGTTAACACAATGGCTTGGGTCTTCTTGCCTCTCCTATTCCGGTCATTGACCCACACGTCAATCCATTTTATTCCTGTTATTTTTCCCAATCCTCACCCACTTCCCAGTCATTTCCAAATCCCAACTTTAACCGCCTTCATTTTCCCTGCAAAATTCTCAAGTCACTCTCTAACCCTGACCCCTAATCTTCAATTCTCTCATCCCAATCCGATTTTGTCCAAAAACCTGTCACTCCAGGCCTCACACTGACTGCTTTGCTATAGGTTGTCATCCAGAAGCTCAAAAATCTTTTAACCCTGTTCTGTCCCGGAGTCCCCTGGTCTCGCTGATCTGCTTTGGGACTCTAAAACCGCACTTCCATCTCACCTCCTCTCTCTTGCAGGGGCATTTTCCTATGACTTTTAATTAGGTCAACGATTCCTCACTTCCCAGCTCGACTATTTCTTGGAGATTATCCGAAAACTACATATCCCAGCATACCCTGCATAACCTGCACCTCTACAGAATACTGGATGCTGGGACTTGAAGTCCTTGTTCCCAAGGCTCACTCCACCTTTGAATCTAGGCCTTAATACCTCAATGCTATTCAAAAAATGGGATTAAAGCACTGCCCCTTTTCCAGTATTTCACTACCAGAATTTTCTACTCTTTCCTGGCAAGCTTGGTTCCCTCTCCCTCATACTCTCTTCTTCAACATCTGTTCTCCCAGGAAATTCCCGACTGACCCTTGCTTTCAGTTCTAGACTAGTTTGGCCATAGCTTCTGATTTATAAGATAGAAATAATATAAGACAGTAATATAATATAAATTATATTAAATATAGTAAAATAATATAAGATAGTAATATAAGATAGTAATAGAAAGGGTGATAGATTTGGCATCTGGAGATAAGGGTTCAGGATTTTACCAACTATGTAGTGATAGCGAAGTCCCACATTCTCAGAAGTTCAGTTTCTTCATCAGAAAAGGAGATAAAACACTATCTGATTCACAAGGTTATGAGGAAGACCCTTTGCAAACCTCTATGCACTATAGAAATGTAAACTGGTTTACAGGTCACTGGGTTTCCTTCTAGTCTGCTTTGTGTCTTCTTCATTAGACAGATCAATTCTTGGGGTCAGGGACTCAGTCTACTTTTTGTATCTTTTTGTAGATTGCCCTAGGGTCTATTTCAGGGCTTTTAAGATTTAGAGATAGGTCAAAAAGGCATAAAGACAAAGCTTCAACCTGGTTTTTTTGGTTGTTGTTTGTTTTCTGATACTGTCTCCACTACAGAATTGAAAGGAAAACCCATGATCATCACAGACCTTTCAGGTCAACCAGTCTCCCTTAGAAGAGCCTGGATTCATATCATAATACACTGCCAATTTAAACCTAGACAGTTTGTAATAGTTGCTGCACATTGTCTTCCCTATTGCTATGATCTCCTTGAAAGCAGGAACTGTCTTTTGCCTGTTCCCAAGCACATAGCACAGTGCCAGGCACATAGTATTCACTTAATAAATATTTATTTATTGACCAACTGATCACCACCAAAACACAAATGTTATTGCTTAAGAGCTAAGGGAAGGAAGAAATCAAGTAAAGATGGGGGGGGGGGGAGTCTCCACTTCCATGAGTCCCTTGGACTTCCAGTATCATCAGAATATATCACATCAGATAAAGGGGCTGTGCCCCAGTGTCCAGAGACCAGAATTCCCAGCACTTACATGCCATGTTTATACAGATAGTATAAACAGATGGACCAATGGAAAATTTTACTGGAAAAAAAGAGGTAATAGGTACCAAAACAATAGTGACAGGAAGACACATCCGTATATGGGAAGGGGATAGAGTAAACTCCGATTACTTTTCTCTTTACCCCTATCATTTCCTTCACTTTGAATGTTAAAGGAGAATGACCAAAAAGACATGTAAGGAACCATGGACATGTAAGGAAAGTAGGGCTTTCTCCAGCTTACTAAAGTCCTAGCCATCCCCCTAAATTGAATAGGAGAGAAGCTCAAATAGAGAAGATCCGTGGGAAGACAGGATTGAATGACCATTAAGGGCTCGAAGGCCTCCGCAGTGATTTCCGAAGTTCTTGCAAGAGGGACTCCTGCTCAGTGATTCGAATGCAGTTCATACAGGACTCTAAGTACTGGGGGAGAAGACTGGAGAGAAGAAGAGAAGCATAAGAGAGCAACAATGGCAAGATGCTTCAAACTCAGTCCCTACCATCCTACCAGCCCTCAGTCTCACCCCTCAGAGTCATCCTGTTGCTGGTCAGCCTCAGCCTCTAGCTTCTGATAGATTGCAATGGCATCATCCTTCCGCTCTAGCCTCCATAGGACATGCAGCAGATGTAAGGAAGCATTTCGGTCACCTGCATCACCCAAATACACCCCCCCCCATCTTCATTAGCTTTAAAAGGATTCCCACAGGGATTTCCCCCATCACATCTCAGAAGTCTCCAGCAGCCTGTAGCACACCAGCCCTACACCCAAGCTGGCAAAAGAGAAACTTCTGCATGACATATATTTATGCTCACACACCAACACATTGTGCACCTTCTCACACCTTGATTTCCTAGGCCAGAATACATACTCATACATGCACCAATATGCATCTCTTCAAAGTAACACACACACACACACACACACACACACACACGCCCCTGATCCATACCTGGGCAAACCTGTACAGCAAGGAGGAAATCTTGTAGAGCCCGGGCATCCTGGCCTTCGGCCACCCATTCCAGCCCCCGGCTAATTAACGCGACTGCTTTTAACCTCTGAAGAACCTTCATAGAAGGGAGCTCATCTTCATTGCTGGAGACAACATCTACCCCCCCACCCCAACCAAGTTAGCAATTTATGTCAGAGCCATAAATTCTCAAGGCAGTATCTGTACCCAATCTCTCTGGAGTCCATGTTCCCAGTTCCCCTATATTGATCCATCTTAGCAAAATCTCTCTCTAAAGGACACCCCAATCCCTCTATAGGATCAGAAGTTCCCTTGGAGAGGACCACAAGAAATCCAGAAGTGGTAGGAAAGGAAGGATGGATCATAAGAACCAGAAACTTGGAACTCACCTCTACTCAAACTTTGGCCTATATCTCCACCTGTATCCTGGTCTATAGCTCCGTTCATAGGCTGCACCCGGAAGAGTAACTCAAGGCACCTAAAGGGGATCAGATTATGTGTGGTTTTTGTCATAGATCCCTTGGGCAGTGAGGATTTATGGCACTGTTTTCAGAATATTTTTAATTGAAGGAAATGCTAATTTTCAAATAGAGGTGAATGAAAAAAATTTATATTTCTCCCCTAAGTTTATGGACCCCCTGAAATCTAACCATGGACACAGGTTCAAGACCCTTGTTGTAAGTAGACTTCATATAGAGCCTGACCCCTGCACCAAAGGTTAGTTTAAAAAAAAAATTTTTTTTGGCTCCCCCCCATCCCATTCATTATATTCTCTCACCTGCTAAACTCCTCCAAGGCTTCTCTCCGGGCTCCCAGCCCAACATGGGCCTGACCCTGAAGCAAGTGGGCAGCTGAGGCCCATAAGAGGCAGCACAGACGCTCTGAGGGGTTCTCAGAAAGAGGTGGGGCTGGGGATAGAGAGGGCTTGAAGCTAGCCCCTCCTTGACCCAGCCAGAGTTTCTGGGGAACCAAAAGCACTATTCGGCTAAGCAGCTCCTCACACACAGTCAGGGAATCATGGAATCTGCCCACAATAATCAGGGCTGCTGATGTCTCCAGGAAGACCTCGGGTACGCGGGGAGCTTGAGAGCCACGAGACAGGAACACTGAACATGGCATGCCCTGAAGAGATACCCATCAGCACTAGTAATTCTTTTCTGGTATCGTCCACACCCTCTCCCCTGCAACCTGGGCCTTGTGACCTGAAGACCAAAGGTTTGAAGAGGAATATCTCCCTTCTACCGCCTTTAAGACACCCTTTCTTCTAAGCTCTTTTCAACACTCCCCCTCCAGGAAGGTTTCCCAGATTCAGCCCACTGCAGCCTTCAAGAAGAGATTGTTTAATTCATTGTAGCATTAAGCACAGCATCTGGCTAGAACATCCAGTGCTTAGCACAGTACCTGACATGTAGTAGGTGCTTAACAGTTACTGATTGATTATACCTCTGGACCCTCACACAGTACCCCACACATAGTAGGCTAGCTGGTTGAGAGATCATTCAAACCTCAAAAGAGGGAAGACAGAGTTATTCTGCTATAATCCAGATGGAAAACCAGCATATAGCCCTCCTTCATCCTTCTGCCCAATCCTGTCTCCTGCACATACCTGTGACATTGATCCATCCAGCAACAAGGCCAGCAGGTCCAGGTATTGCTCCACGGCCTCTCCATTCCTAAGGATCCATAGTATAGATGACGCTCTCCTTCCCCCTGCTCTATCCTTCCCATTACCCTCCCAGATAGGAATGATCTTGACAACCAATGTCCCAATGACTGCTTTTATCCAATATGTGGATTTTTCAGGACTACTAGTTTCCTTCTTTCCTCCCCCAGATGCCATTTTTGTATCAATCCCATGCACAGGGGAAAGAAATGCTCATATTTTGTTTTCTGGCATTTAACTATTCAATGGTTAGCAAGAAAAACTAAGATCAGGAGAATAAATAGGGAAAAGAAAGAAAACAAGCATTTATTAAGTGCTTATGTGCTAGCCACTATGATAAGCCTTTTACAAATACAATCTCATTTAATCTTTGCCAAAATCCTGGGAGGTGGGTGCTATTATTACTCCCATCTTACAATTGGAGAAACTGAAATAGACAGTGACTTGCCTAGGATCACACAGCTGACAACTAAGGCTGAATTTTAACTCAAGTCTTTCTTCCTGACTCCAAGCCCCCCCCCAGATAGAACTAGAGGAGGAAGAGAAGCCTATCATTTTCTGTTCCTGACTGTATAGAAAGCAAGGTGAGATACTGTGGGTATTTGCATTTCTAACTACTCTAACCAGACTGGAGAAATGGGGTTGACATTGAGATGGGGCATGTTCATAGGAGAGTGAGTCAAGAAGGCAGAGCTGGGGGCAGGTGAAGGATAGAGGCTAGGAAGAGGTGATGTTGGAGGCGAAGAGAAGTAGCCTCTTAACGAGTCAAAATTCTTGGATGGGCTTGGGTGCTTGTCCCCATTCTACCACCAACTTGCTGTTTGGACTTGAACAAATCTTTTTCTGACACTGTTTTCCCCATCTGCAAAACAAGGGGATTGGAGTAGACAGCCCTGAATTCCCTTTATCTTTGTAACTTAGCACAGAGTCTGGGCCCATAACTGTCACTTCACAAATTTGTATTGATGGATTTTAGTGCTAATAATTATGAATCTATTAACTGTAGATATGCCAATACCTGCCTGTCTGGAGACATCGACTTGCAAGAAGGTACCTGGCCTGGCTCTGGGTCCCAGAGTACAGGCAGGAGGCAGGGCTGGGTGGAGGAATCAGAAGCTCTACACCAATAGGGAACAAAGGTGGCCTGGATTTTTGAGGAATACTCAAAGCCTGCAAGAAATAATAGCAGATGGCAGAGAAGGGCCGGATCCCCCCCGCCCATCCCATGGACTGGGACTACATTTTTGTCTTATCCCCTAAGATGCTGCTCTCTGCCAACCCTAAGAGATATCAGGCTTCTTTAGTTCCTAATGAAGCCCTGCTTCCCTCTAGCATCCAAACCCACAGATTTCCTGCCCTGTTCTGTCTGAACAGGGCAGATGAAGATATTGTTCAGGTTGAGTGGGGCAAGGAGAAGATCCAGAGCTAGGGCGGCAGCCTGGATCTCCAAGCCCATGTGCACACCTCTACTAGTAGCCTTAAGCTGTCCAACTCAGCTGTGGTGTGGCCAAGTTGTCGATAGAGTCGAGCAGCCTCCAGGAGAGGGGGTCCTTGGCTTGGGCCTGCCTTTAAAGCCTCAAGGAGATGCAGCAATGCCCTCTGTGGATGGCCCTGGGACAGAGAAAGAGAAAGGCAGGGGAAAAACATGAAAACAGAACCTCAGGTCACCAGGAATCCTAACCCATACAGAAAAACTTCCTATTCCATGGTCTTCCTACATGTAAGCACATGGGTCCCTGGGTCCCTGCAAAATTTCAGCAGAAAAAGACCTCAGAGAATTGAACTCATAAGAATACAAGCCATTCTCCAATTGATGGTCAAGGATATGAATGGACAATTTTCAGAAAAAGAAATTAATTTCTAGTTATATAAAAAATGCTCTACATCACTATTGATTAGAGAAATGCAAATTAAGACAACTCTGAGTTATCACCTTACACTACTCAGATTGCTTAAGATGACAGAAAAAGATAATGATAAATGCTGGAGGGGATGTGGGAAAACTGGGACACTGATTATTGTTAGTGAAGTCTTGAACTGATCCAACTGTTCTGGAGAGCAATTTTCAACTATGCCCAAAGGGCTATCAAACTGTATAGCCTGTGATCCAGCAGTGTCAGCATTAGGCCTGTATCTCGAAGAGATCATAAAAGAAGGAAAAGGACCCACTTGTGCAAAAATGTTTGTAAATGTTCTTTTTATAGTGCCAAGAATTGAAAAATGAGTAGATGCTCATCAGTTGGAGAATGGCTGAATAAGTTATGGTATATGAATGTTATGGAGCATTATTCTATAAGAAATGATCAGGAGGATGGATTTTAGAAAGGCCTGGAGAGACTTACATGAACTGAAGTTGAGTGTAATGAGTAGAACCAAGACAACATTGAACACAGCAACAAGATTTTGTGATGATCAACTGTGATGGATTTGGCTCATTTGAACAGTGCAGTGATTCAGAATAGATCTGTGATGAAGAGAGCCATCTACATCTAGAGAGAGGACTAGGGGAACTGAATATGGATCACAACATAGCATTTTCACCTTTTTGTTGTTGTTTTTTTTCATTTTTCCCCCCTTTTAATTTGATTATTCTTGTTTAACATGGTAAATGTGGAAATATGTCTAAAATTACACATGTTTAATATATATTGGCTTACTTGCTATTTAGGGGAGGGGGTGAGGGAAGGGAGAAAAATTTGGAACACAAGATTTTGCAAGAGTGAATATGTTGAAAACTATCTTTGCGTGTATTTTGAAAATAAAAAGCTATTAAAAATTAAAAAGAAAAAAGAAAAAAGACCACAGAGGCCACATTATCCACCCAATTAAAATCTGAACATTGATTTCAAGGAAGTTTTTACCTTTCATTCAAGCCTACTTCTGCCATTTCCATGTACTTCTAATTCTGTTTTCTAGGAGGTACGGAACTTTATTTCCTCTTCTAAATGAAAGGTCTTCAGGATCTGAAAGCAGCTGTCATGTCTAGGCTTGGTTTGATCCTGCAGCCTCTCTTTATATGTCATGAAATCAAAACTCCCCAACATTCTAGCTGCCCTCCTCTGGATATTTCCAGCTTATCAATGTCCTTCCTAAAAATGTGACCTTCAGAAGTGCACAGGGGCCCCAGATATAGTTTGACTAGGCCTGAGAATAGGGAGGTGGAAATGTCTCTCAAGGCCCAGCCCCCATGCACCTGACTGTAGTACAATATTGGCATCTGCTCTTTTTTCAGTGTCACACCCCACTGCTGAATTGGACTGAGCCAATAATTCAATAAAGGTTTATTAATGCTTACCATGTCCACCAATGCATGGCAATGTGCTGGGTGTTATGAATCTACAGAAATGAGAGAGTCCCTGCTGGGATGGAATTGTTATTCTATTGGGTGGGACACAACTCTAGGCAAGTGGGTCAGTGCCTAGAGAGCTAGGCCTACAGCTGAGAAAACTTGAGTTCAAATTGCCTTCTCAGGCACTTACTATGTGTGGGAACCTGGGCAAGTCACTTGTCTGTGTGCCTCAGTTTTTTCTTAAGTAAAATCAGCACCTATCTCATGGAGTTGTGGCAAGAATAATGTATGATAGGTTTTTTTTTTTTTAAATACAAGTATAGAATATCTACGAACTATGACAGTTTCAAGAGAGGCACACTAACACCTAGGGAAAGTCAGGAAAGACCTCCTCTAGGCACTTGAACTATATTTGAAAAGAAGCTCAAGAATCCACAAGGTGAAGAGGGTGGATGATAGGGAAGAAGGGAGAGAAAGTGGAATTCAAAATTTTTAAAATAAATATTAAAAATCATTTTTACTTGTAACTGGGGAAAAACACTAAATAAATTTAATGTTTAAAAAACATGAAGGTGGGGGGAGATCTAGAAGGTCAGTTGACCTGCAAGTAAAAGTGTGTTATGGGCATAATAAGACTAGAAATAAAGAATACATTTCAAACCACTGTCCAGTCATGTCTTCCCCACCTTGTACTCATAGTCATAATTCTTTGGACCAAGTTTAAACTTTACCTTTGTAAGCATTACAATTCACCTTTTTAAACTTGCCTCTAGTCTGTCAGGATTTTGTTGAATGTTGACTGTCACCTAGTGAGGTAGCTATCTATCTCCTCTAGCTCTGTTTCATCTGCAAGTGTGGGAAGTATGCCACCTAAATCCAGGTTATTGTGATAAAAATGTAAAAGAGCATAAAGCCAAGCACAGATCCTTGGGCCATTCCATATTTAATGTTTAACTATTAAATTATTCCTCTTGGGGTCTGGCCATTCAATGAGTTCTGAATTCATCTATCACCAGAACAGCATAAAGACTGACAAACGTGTTGTTTTTTGAGCTAAGTATATCTGCAGCATTATCCACTAGAATAGGAAATGAGATTAGTCTGACAACCCCCTGTGCCACATTAGGCTGAGTGAGCATCCTCTCCCCACAACCCAGGGCCTTTCCGCTTTTCCCATTACCATTTTCCGAAGACAGGCTCCCAAGGCTGTGTGGACTTGGGCTAGCACAGGGCGGGGGCACAGGCTCAATGCTGCTTTCTGTAGGCTGCTCAAGGCTAACAGCAAGTTCCCCACATGAAGCTCATGAAGCCCTGGGAAGTATCAAGAGGGAGATCTTTTAAAATGGACTGAAGCTGGAGATGGGAGGCAGGACTGGTGTCCAAGGGAGGTTAGAATGATATTCACATATGAACAAATACCAAAAGAAAGCAAAGGGAAATAAAAAATGGAGAGGTAAGCTGCAAAAGAGACTGAGATCCTCCCCTTCCCACTGACCACACAGATGAGGGACATGGCAAAAGAAGGGGGATGTGCTCTATAAGAACTCATTGGGGCTAGAATGTCTACAGGCTGGATGTAGGGGCACAAACCTGAGCCCTCTGCTCACCTTGGAGGAATGCAGCTGTCGTAAGAAGAACATCCCTCAGACTCCTGGCATCCTGGAGGATCACTGGGGCATCCAACTCTCCAGTGGGGGGGTCCCACATACTTAGCAATGACAGCAGGTCCTCAGTAGGTTCAAGGAGAGGAGCTCCACTCTCTTTGTACTTGTGTGTTGAGAAGTTGGGATCAGACTTCAAAAAGCCCAGAAGTCCAGCCACCAACTCTCCCCTAAGAAACTCCTGCCATTTAGGAATTTGTCCTTTGCCCCCCCTCTCTACTTACTAATCCATTCACATCCCTGCCTCACCAAATATGAGCATCCCAGATTAGGAAAAGGTGGACTCAAGAGGTCAGGACCCTGGGGAGAGGAGAATTTATGGGGAAGAGCCTGGGACAAAACCTGCTGATATTTCTCACCTGGTTCCTCATCACGATACATAAGAGCATAGCTAAGTCTGCAGGACGGTTATCTGTCAGCCATAGGGCCCCCTGTAATCCCACCAAGAGGTGTAGGGGGAGAAGCATCTCAGGAGTTATGAAGGGGTTTTGAAAGATGGCCTTCCATAGGTCTCCTGACTGGGGCAATGGCGCCTCCAGAGCATCCAGCACTACAGAGACAGACGGTTGGAGAGGGCACTTAGAAAAGCCAAGACAAATTACAGGATCTTCCCTCTCGTCCCCCACCCCTTCTTGCAGATACATGGTGACTTTGGCTCCTCCACCCTTCTCTCACAGCAGGGCCTACAAGCAGAACCAGGAGCGCAGGAGTTGGCCTGGTACAGGAGCCCCGGGCTGTCATCCCCCAGACTCCTGGAACGGAGGGAGGTCTGAGGGGGGTCTGAGGGAGTGGCGGGGCCTAGCAAAGAGGTTATTGCGAAGGGCGGGTATTCTGGAGAGCTATAGGTTCTAGGGGGGAAAGGCTGGCTGCTGGAGTAGTAGTGGTCAGTCAGGGGTCACTTGGGGAAAAACCAGTGTCCAGCTCTCACCCCTCTCCAGGCCCCGATGGATGTCCAGAGCATGATCCTTCATGAATCGCTGGGCCAAGCCGGCTCCCAGGGTCAGGGCATTAGCCAGGACGGTGAGCTCCAGAGGAAGGACAGAAAGAGCTGGAGGGAGCCCTAGAGCCATACGCCAGCAATCACTAAGAGCTCCTCCAGCCGGGCCTTTTCCTTCTTCAATCAGGAAGCTCCGACTTCCACCTCGACTTAAAAGCCCCAGGGCCTAGACCGAGCTCTCCTCTGGTAACGTCCCCCTCCAAACGCGCTACCCCTCCGAAGGGGCAGTGCAAGATCGCCCGCTCTCAGGCCCCCTCCGCACTCGCGCCGTACCCCATAGCCTGTGGAGGAGCCCCCGGAGTCTGTCCAGGACATGATGAGCAGCCTGCTGCTTCAAGGGCTGGCCCGAGTCCCGAGCCACCACCTGCAGACCCGGGAAAGCCGTCAGCGGGAGCCGCTCGGCGCCCGGGAGAAGGGAGAAGCCGGGCCGGAGCCAGGCGCGGCTCAGGCCCGTGAGGGCCGGGACCTGGAGGCGGCGGCGGTCTCCGCGAGGACAGAGGCAAGGCTCAGCAGGGTGGGCCCCTGGGGGCGGGACTGACTGGCTTAGCCCGTGGGGGTGGGAAAGTCTCGCAGCGGGCCTCGGTAAGGGGCTCAAAGAGCACTGCATGCCCACCGGAGGAAGACTCCGGCTAAGGGGGGGAGGGGTGGGAGGTGGCGGAGTTTCCGTGCAGAGCAGGACATCAGTGGGCAAGAGCTGTCACTAGGGTGGGGGTCCATAGAGGGGTGGGGCAAGTGAGGGCAGCGTGCCAAAGGGGGCGTTACGGGGCAGAAAGGGGGCGTCTCTTTGGGTGGGGGAATTGCAGGAACCGACCTTACCCTCCACTGCCGGACCAGTTGATCATTTTCCTCCCTCCACAGGCGCAGGCAGCCGGGGTGAGCCGGGGGCGCGGTGGGGCCCGGGGACATGCTGCTCCCGGCCACCGCCCGGGTATTTCTCAGGGCTATTCGAAGTCCGGCACGCCCGGGAGGACAGCGGAGACTGCCAAGGTGTCCCAGGCCAGCGGCAACTCGCGGGAAGGGAGCTCACATATGCGCACATCTGAGGGTACGCTCACCCAACACGGGGCCTAGAAGAGGCGTCCCTCCGCCCACGCAGGCGCTAAAGTCGGAGCGGATAGGCCAACTATATACAGTCCTCAGCCGCGATTGGCTTTCCAAAGAAAGGGCGGGAGCCGCGGGAAACCTGGAGACGCCATGGGGGAATGCCTCCTCAAGAAGAGGATCTGCTAAAACTGTTACAGGATATGAGGGAGGGGAGTGATGTGCCGTCGGTTTGGGGGGTGGGCATAACCTCCCCTCCTCGCTGTCTCCTCATGGGCATCCGGGGTAATGGAAGCTGCATCCCTGAGCTCCCTCTCCCGCAAACCATACGTCCCAGCATGCTTCAGGAGGTCACTACTTTTCAGGGCATGCTGGGAATTGTAGTCAAGAGTGAAGAGCTTTGCCGGCCTACCGGTTATTGTGGGGGAAAGAAGGCCTGCCAGATCACCAGCCTGCCTCTTAACCAGGTACTATACTAACTCCTACCCAGTGGAGAGCGCATCCTTATATCCTTCTTTGTAGCCTCCCTATTCAAACTCTCATTCCTTCCCAAGTCTCAGATCTCTTCTTGCAGTCTAGCCTCCTATTGCTCCTAATGGCCTGGGAAGGATGACATCTCTCCGGAATTTACACTTGTACTTCCACTCCCTGTAATCGGATTCTGTTATCACCTTACAGAACCTTTTCTTCAGACTCACTTCCTGATGTCCAAATGCCCTTTTTCTTCAGTGCTTGTTTTCTGACCTCTCCACTGCTTCTGTTACTCTTCTTTCTTTCTTGAAAATGTCTTTTCATTTTAAAATAGGAATGAAAATACTAGCAATCTACTAAGTGCCAGTCACTTTGCTAAAAACTTCATAAATATCATCTTATCTGAACCACAGAAGAATTCTAGGAGGTTGGTATTATCATTTTATAATTCAGGAAAATGAAGCAGAAAGTTTAAGGGATTTACCCAGAGTCATTCTGGTAATATATGTCAGAGGTCACATTTGAACTCCTGGACCAGCTCCTCTTTAGGTAGCACAGTAGATCAAATGGAATATTTGTAGAGTTTAGCACAGTGCTTGGGGCATATTAGGTGTTATAATGTCCAGGCTAGCTCTCTGGAGGACCTCGGGATCAGTCAGAGTCAGGATCAAAGCCCTTTAGGGGGAGAAGTGAAGGAGATGAATCCTGGACTCTGGAGTCCGGAGCTTCTCTCTCCCCCTTGTCCTTGGCAGAGTGACTCTCTCCCCCAGCCCTCCAATCCTTGCCTAGGATGACCTCACCACCACACATTCAGCAAGCACCAATGGTGAGGAGAGCCATCACATCACCATCTCATCTAAATATATGGATATAGAGCTATTATCTCACATGGAATAGGTTATTAGTCTGAAGTGCTCTGCTGTCTTAGATTCAAGTACATCTTTTCAGTTTCAGCCCTCTACAGGTGTTTAATAAATTCTTGTTCCCTGACTAAACCAGCAGTTGTCCTGAAAGGGATCTGGAGATTTTGGCAGATTGCATGCTCAATGTAAGTCAGTAGTGAGATGTGACAGCAAAAAAAACCCGAATGCAACCTTTGGCTGATTATGAACAACACAGTAAGGGAGGTGATAATACTACAATCCCTATTCTTAAAAAGTTTCATCTGGAGTATTGTATTTAGAGCTGCACACAAAGATTTAAAGATGGTGATAAACTGGAGTGTCCAGATTTGGAAACGAATGGGATAAACTGAATAAAAAGCTGTCATAAGAATATAGGCAAACCAGTTCCAGTGATCTTGAGATGAAGAGAGCACCTGCATCCAGAGAAAGAACTGTGGGAACTGAGTGTGAATCACAACATAACATTTTCACATTTTGTTTTTTTTTTTCCTTTTTGATCTAATTTTTCTTGTGCGGCATAATTAATGTGGAAACACGTATAGATGTTTAACATATTGGATTACTTGCCATCTATGGGAGAGGGTCGAGAGAAAGGGGGGGAAATTTGAAACACAAAGGTTTTGCAAGGGTCAATGTTGAAAAATTATCCATGGAAAAAAAGCTTTAATAAAAAAACATGTATCCTTGACCTGTTGCCCTGTGATTTGAGACTTTGCAATAACAAGTTGAGTTATAGCTAAGATAATTGAACACTTGCAGCTTTTAAAGTTACATTCCCCTCCAATCTTGACCCTGACCCCTGACCCCCTACCTTTTCATTACCATTAAGTTCTTAAAAGGGGAAAGAGTGTATCATTGGCTAGTATCCTTTGTTTCTGGGGTAGATTTTTAGTCTCTGGATAGATTTCTCAGTTAGGAGGTAAGCCTGGATTCCCCTAGCCAAAAAGAAGATTAGAAGGGAGTAGGGGCTTCAGCATTAGGATCTATATAATCTTGTTGGCAGACTGTGCTGTGCACTTCTCTTGCCACATCATCTTTTTTGGGAATTGCCCTTGCTTGTGAGAGCCCAATGAAGCCTTTTTGCTTTTTACCTTGAGAGTCTCTGATTTTAATTTGGGTAAAGGTCAAGAAGCAATCATGAAGGGCTATCCAGTTATATCCAGTGAAGGGCTGGGCATGTTCAGCCTATAGAAAAAAAAAACTGGGGGAGAATATAATTGTATTCAAGTATTTGAAGGATTGATGAAGTCTTCAATGTTAGGTGTGGTTAGTAGAGGAATTGATCCCTGGGGCCAGCAGGCAGAAGGCACTGATAATTTAGCTCCACTGTCCCACTCTGAAATTCAAGTTATGTCAAATCCCACCTTCTGTAGAGGTCTCAAGCAGTTTCACATTACCATGCCAGAAATCCCAGTTATGTCTCTGAGGTGAAAATTTCCCTATAAAATCTACTTATGAGCCATCTCCTGGCTGCTGCCCCACTTTGGCTAAGTCATCCATAGCACCATGCCTCATGCTACAATGGTATCTCCCCTAACTCCACTCTATTTCCCACTCCTATTTCTCCTTTCAGCTAACTAACTCTTTTAGGGTGCTAAGTCCCTTTTAGAATTTAGCTGGCAGCTAAGGACATGCCTCAACCTCATGGGGTGCTTGCTTTCTATCCAGTAATTTTGAGTTCCCCTGAGGAAACATGCTCTCCCGCTCTATTTCATATTTACCATTCCTGGTGTCTATTGTATCCCTTCATTTTGTCTGCAACCTCTTTCCTAAATAAATCTACCCTTTGCTAAAGAGAATGGTCATTCCAGCAGGATGATTTCAGAGAGTCCTGGAGAGACTTACATTAACTGATGCTAAGTGAAATGAGCAGAACCAGATCATTATATACACTTTGAATGAGATGAGGTGAGATCTTTCAAGACAGTTGTGAAAATCAAGTAAGGCTTCATCTACTTCAGAGTTTTGAGTAGGTCTGAAGGACTTGGAGGATTGAGTCAAGGGCATACCTAAATCCCTTTCCTGCTATCCTCCCATTACATCATTTCCTCCCAATTTCAGTCAAATATGGGCAATTATGTACTTATTGGTCAAGTTCAATTTCGTGGGTAGATCTCGAGTTTAGAATGTGAGACCCTCAGCCAATGAGGATGAGGGTCAGTGGTAGGAGGGGGTGTTTGAGTTAGGGATTAAAAGTGTTAATCCTGCCCCAGAAGGTGCTTCCTCCCTTCACTGGTCTGCCCTAGGGTGGGACACACTTTTCTAGAGAATGTATAATAAACTTTGTTTTGCTTCTAGAGCTCTCTTCAGCTTTTTTTTTTTCTTGATTTTTAAATAGTTTTTATTTACCATATATTTGTATGGGTAATTTTACAATGTTGACAATTGCCAAGCCTTTTGTTCCAATTTTTTCCCTCCTTCCCCCCCCCCCAAGATGGCAGGTTGACCAATACATGTTAAATATGTTAGATTATAAATTAAATACAATATATGTATACATGACCAAACAGTTGTTTTGTTCAGCTTTTTTTTTTATTAAATGGTGACTGACCCCTCACCATTTCTGTACCACACAACTTCAACAATACTATTATGAGGATCAATTCTGATGTTAGTGGCTCTCTTCAGCAATGAGAGGATCCAAATCAGTTCCAATTGATCAGTGATGGACAGAACCAGAGAGAGGCCTGTGGGAAATGAATGTAGACTGCTTGAATTTTTGTTTTTCTTCCAAGGTTATTTTTACCTTTCTAAATCCAATTTTTCTTTGTATACATATATTGTATTTAATTAAGATATACTTTAACATGTTTAACATGTATGAGGGTGCCTGCCATCTAGGGGAGGGGGTGGAAGGAAGGAAGGGAAAATTTGGAACAGAAGTGATTGCAAGGGACAATGTTGAAAAATTACCCATGCATATGTTCTGTCAATAAAAAGCTATAATAATAATAATAAAAAAAGAGAATGGTCATTGGGTATTCTTCATATGACCAAACCCCAACTTTTGGTGCCTGCCATAATCAGGTGTCTACATTAACTACATCATTTTGGTGTTTGAACCACATACCTTTGTTGTTCAAAATACATCAGGGTAGTCATTTGGATAAGGGACTAGGCCAGCAGTAATAGATGGAAGTTTTAAAAAAGTCAATTTAAGTGTATTATCAATATCAATTAAAAACACACACACACACACACAAACTTCCTTAAAAATGATAGTGATGGGGGTGTGAAACTGTTCCCTTTTGATCTGTAAAATTTAATTTTTGTCTGAAATTCTGTCCCCTTTGATTCCTGGCCTCCCAGACTTCCTGGAGTCAGAACATATTTCCCCAGATAAGTTAAACATTGTTATTCAATTGGAAATCTTGGTCAAAAGCCCTCCATTGATCTTTTGGGGGTACTGCTTCTTCAGGAAATTCCAATTCTCAGAAAACGATCTTGGTCTGATAATCAGCTCAACTGCCCCCAGCCCCCTGCCCAGAACTGCTCATAAAGGTTTCTGTTCATTCATTACTTTGCAAAATGTCTAAAACAGAACTATGCCTTATCCCCTGATATAGCTGCCTCTCAGGGTTCTTGCCTGCTGTGAAGATACATTCTCTTCTCAATGAAAAACCTTTTGTTATTTATGCCACTGAGATAGTCAGTCTCCTAACAAAGCTAACCTCTGCAGTGCTAATAAAACTTCCTTGTTGCCATTAATATTTCAGGTTTGTGAATTCTTTCATGAAGGACCTGTACCGACCAAAAGGGGGTTCCCACAACTCTCTGACAGCCATTAGAACCTCATCAATAGCAGTCCCAAAGTAGAATGATTTTTCTCAAAAGGAGATAGATTTCCCTTCCTTGGAGGTTTTCAGGCAGAGACCAGAACCCACACTTGCGGGGCTTGTCAGTAGAAATCTTTTAATGTATAAATTGGAGTAGATGGCTATGCTATCTTCTCCCACTCCCAAATTCTGTAATTCCTTAACCAATCAGCTGCCTATGGTATCATGCTATAGTGGTTAGAGAGCTTCCTCGGATATTAAGAACACCCAAGTACAAGTCTTGCCTCTGATGCTCTAACCCTAGACAGATCACTTCTCAGTGCTGAAAACAACTCTCTTAAGACTAAGTTTCAGAGTAGGTACTGATGAACATTAGTAGAGGGAGATTCATCATCTAGGAATTTTCTGCATCAATAGTTCTGTCCTTATCCCTATCCCAATTCTTATGTGTAGGGCACTGTGCTAAGTACAGGGGAATACAAAGATAAAAGTGAAAAGGCCTTGTACTCAACTCAAAAGTAGTTTACATTCTGTTTGAGAAGACATGTACATAAAACAAATACATACAAAATAAATGCAAGGTGGCTTTGGGAGAAAGTGCACTAGCTGCTAGTATGTAGAAGGTGGTACTAGAGCTCAGTCTTAAAAGAAAACCCTAGAAGTTTGGAGTGAGACCTGGTATAAGTGACAGCTAATAGAGATAGGAGGGAATTGGACTACAATGTGTGCAGAAGAATAAATATGGCTGGACCAAGTAAATGGAGAATAATAATATGCAAAAAGATGGGAAAAGTAGGAAGAGGACATTGAAGGTCAAAGGAGACTCCAAAAGGTTGGGGTTGCAGACCAGTGTTGTGAGGTTTCTCAGAAGAATTTGCAGGTTTGAACCCATTTCTAAGTCAAGGGGCAAAGTTTATTACAATTGCAACCCAACTGAAGCGGGCTAAGTTCCAAAAGGATTTAGCAAACAACCAGTAACAAGAAGATAAATTTATAGGAAAAAGACAGAGAAATGTGGTGCTTCATGTCATTGATATGCTAATTTTATGGCTTAGAGGTAGAATTGAGGAGTGGTTGGTCTGGTATGCACCTCACAAGGTTGGAGTAACTGAGATAGAGAGTGAAAACAGAATGATAGTACATTATACAATAAGGAAGTTTAACATAAAGATATTAAGTTCTATTTTATACAAATTGCATCAGATTATCAATAGAACATCCAGTTCAAAATATCAAATTGTGGTAATTAAGAACTGGAGCACAGAGATATATCCATCTGAGAGTTTTTTTTAACATAAAAGTGATGAGGTCAAGTAAGAGACTGTAAACAGAAAAGAGAAACCAGGTTGTTTGTCTCTAGTGCAATATTTTTTTAACTTCCCATAATAGCTATCTTAGACCATTCCCTGACAAGATTTTGTATTTAGTAGGTAATATGTTGCCATTGAAGGTTTCTGCAAGATTAGGCAAGAGAGGATGTAAGATCAATTGAATGGGAGAGGCAAGAAAACTAGTTGCTGTTGGAATAGTCTAAGAGGGAAGTAATGAATACCAGCATTAGACTCATAACAATGGACAAGGAAAGTAGTGATTTGAGAGATTACAAAATAAGGATTTGGTTACTGATTGGTTGTGGGGATTGTTAAGAGAAGCCACATATGATGTTGAGGTTTCAAGCTTGAGTGACTTAATATGCTATTTATAGGAAAGAAGAAATCATAGAATTACAGATTAGTCATCTAGCTTTGTCTGAAGATTTCTTTATCTCAAGATTTCTGCGTTGGGGAACACAATAATTGACAAGGCAATCCCCAATAATTGACAAGGCAATCATTCAACTTGTGATTACCTATACTTATTAGAAATCTTTCCCCAACATTGACCCCAATGTTGATTCTATGACTTCTTCCAGATATTCATAATTTTTTTCTTTGGGGACAAAGAAGACGAGGTCTGGTTCCTCCTTTACATAACAGTCCTTCAGATATTTGGACATGAATAACATGCATCTACCTCTTCTTTTTAACATGCACTTATTCATTCCTTTTATTTAGACAAGGCAATTGGGGCTAAGTGGCTTGCATGCAACTAGTAAGTGTTAAGTATCTGAGGCCAGATCAGAACTCAGGTCCCTCTGCTTCTCTTCTTTAGGCCAAATACCCAGTTTTATCAAGCAATCCTCTTACAGCTTCATCTTAAAGACTCTCACCATTCTAATCACAATCCTCTAGACCAGGGGTTCTCAAACTCAGCCCGAAGGGTTATGGGGCTGAGGGGCGGAATGTAAGTTTTTGTTTTTACTATAGTCCAGCCCTCCCACAGTCCGAGGGACAGTGAACTGGCCCCCTATTTAAAAAGTCTAAGGACCATTGCTCTAGACACTACAGGTTGACTAGATCCTTCCCAAAATGTGGTCTCCAGGAAAGAACATGATACTCAATTCAGCAAACATTTAGGTACAATTGGACAATCATACTTCCTTGTGTTCTGGATACCCTTTCTCACTATGGTCTGATGGCGTATTAAGTTTCTGTTACACTGTTGACTTTGAAATGTAAGGTTATAAAAACTGCAGATCCTTTCTACACAAATTGGTTTTTGGCTATGCCTCCTATTTGGCAAATGTGAAAATACTTTTTTAATCTAAATGTAATAGGATTAGCAAAATTTTCCAATTCAGCTTCTCTGACAAAATTTCCTCCCATGTAATCTCATTGACCTCAGTATTCCTGATGCAGCTTTCTATTGTAGGGACAAAAAAGGAATGGGCACCTCTCAGACTTGGTGAGTACCTGACGTATAACTAGTCACTATGCCCTAATGATTGACTAACCAGATGAGTTTTTTGATGGAGAAAAGGGTCTACACCATCCAGGGAAGCTAGGGGTCAATGTATCCTTGTTGCACAGACTTGTTATTCAAGGGCAAAGAAAAACTCTTCCTTTGTTAAATGTTCATTAACTTGCAAGTGCCTCATTTTGTCCCAACACTGAACCCAAACTAAGAGAATGCTGGCTTTAGAGCATCTCCAACACCAGTTAGGGTTAGGGTTAGATTTTACATTTGTTTCTATAAAAGCCTAAAATCGCAGCTAGAACACTTTAGAGATTATTTAGTTATAATTCAAGTGCTCTTCCATGTAATTAAGGACCTCTACCATAAGTGAATTCAATATTACAAAGGCAATTCATCTCACTTTTAGACAGTTCTACTATAAAATTTGTCTCTTCATTGAGGTAAGATAAAACTTTTTACCTTTTTCACTCTCAATCAAATCAGAGTAAGTCTGATTGTTCTTCAACATTAGCCTTCAATAATAATGCCTTCCCTCGCCACCATTGTATTTTCTCTAACCAATTCTTAAAACTACTTTCCTTTTCATAGGATGTTTTTTTTAGGCCACTTTACCATCTTGGTCACCTTTTTCTGGTGCTTGTTAATGGTCTTAAACTGTAGTTCCAGGACTGAATGTAATACTACAAAGTACATTCCATTTCTTGATTTTGATCAAAAATTTTTTTTCTTCAACCCTAAAATCATTCTATTTGCTTCATCTGACTATAGAGCAAATGGTAAAGTTAGAGGCCCTGGGCCTTCTGATCAGGAGACTGATTTACCAGGAATGGACTTAACATACAGTGCTGACTCACAATCCACAAAGGTTCATCCTTTGAATGGGCATTTTCTTTTAAACTAATCTTGAAGGTCATAATAGATGAACAATCAAGAATATATCAGTTTGAAGGAAGCAGAAGGGGCACTGAATACAGCCATTGATCACTTGAGAAAAGAGAAAAAGGAAAATCAGCAGGAGATGGGTTCTATACTTGGTGGTGTCACTAAATTACCATGTGGTCTTGGGCAAGTTATTTCCCCTATAAAACTATATAATCTTTAAATTCCCTTCCAAGTTTCACATTTTGAGATATACAGTCTCCCTACCCCAATTCCATTCTAACCTCCCTAAGTCTGTGAAGCTACTTTTACTAGATAGAATTCTGACTCAGTAATGATTTGTCTCATAATCCCAGAGAAGGCTGTAATTGGCTGAGCTGGTAAAGACATATTTAGTGCATCTTAAGACTAGAGATTTGGGGAACACTATCAAATTTTCTCATGGGGTAGGAGTATCCATTTTCAGTATAATGCAGACATCTTCAGCACAAAACACCAATATTCCTTCTTTTAACTATGCCCCCTGAGCCCCTAAAATGTCACAATGTATAAGATTGAAATAAAAGAGTCGGGTAACCTTCCCTTTCCATGGATCCCATTAGAGAACACTGACCAAGAATATGGCCAATAATTCACACCCTCCTAAGGTTCTGGTATGGTTGGTATAGCTGCCTCTCTCCCATTTTCGGATTATCACACTACCAATCTAGAGAGTCCAACCTATGGGTTTTACAGTACTCCAATCAAAAGGTCCTCTAAAGAACTTTAGAAGGCAAAAGGTTGAGTCTTGGGGCCAGGAATTCTTAACCTAGGGACCATGAATCTGTTTTTAGAAAAATTTTTTATGACTACATTTCAATATAACTTGTTTTTTTTGCTTTATGCATTTAAAAACATTATTCTGAGGAGTTTATAAACTCCATAGATGGTTAGTGGCCTGTAACAAAACAAGTTAAGAATTCCTACTCCAGGCCATCTTCTTTCCCTTTATTTATTTTTAAAAGCTTTTTATTTTTCAAAACATACGCGTGGACAATTCTTTAACATTAGCCCTTGCAAAAACCTTGTGTTCCAATTTCCCCTCCCTTCCCCCCAGATAGCAAGTAGTCCAATATATCTTAAACATGGTAGAAATATATCTTTTACTTCTTTCTTGAATCTTCATACAAATACTATTCCCTGTATTTTGAAGTGCAGGACTGAAGATAATTTTTGGATTTTGACTGTGATCTGTTAGCTGTTTCAGATTTCTATTGTCTGAAAATTTAATAAGCATGTTATCATCACCCATATAATTTAAAGAAATGTTGAACAGTGCAGGATAAAGATAAATCCCTGGAGTATTCCACCAGAGACAGTCCTTCTAATTGACACCATTCCATTATCAACTACTCTTTTTAGCTCAGTTGCTAAGTCAATTCCAAATTTGCCTGGTAGATAGGCTAATCCATACTTCTCTTATTCATAGGAGTAGCATGATTTCCAGTGTAATTAATTCTCTGGGTCTCAGTTTCTCGTGCTGGAGTCAGGAAGACCCAAATTTAAATCTAGCTTAAAATATTTACTAAATATTTTACTAAATACTTACTAAAATTGTGTGACCTTGAGCAAATTGTTTAACATGTCTGCCTCCGTTTCCTCAACTGTAAAAAGGAAATAACAGCACCTACCTTCCAGAGTCATTGTGAGGATCAAATGACATAGTATTTGCAAAGCTCTTAGTATACTGCTTTACTAGTGCTTTTATATAGCTTTTTGTGTAGATGGTTAATAAATTACTTGTTTTTTTCCTCCATACAATATTTAATTTATTCTCATGTACTTTTGTAGTTTTTTGCACAGTAGGCACATAAACATTTGAATGACTAAAATGGAAATAAGACAAAGAAACAAGTTGTAGCTAGATTGTGGAGTGCTTTGAGGAATTTACAATAGGGAGTTAATGAAGACTAAGTTTTAAGTAGTTTTTTAGGAAGGTTATCATAAAATCACATATTTGGAGACTTGAGACTTTAGCAACCAGCCATTCTGTCATTGTAAAGATGAGGAAATTCAAGGACATTGGGAAGTTATTTACCCTAGGTCAGATGACAGGTATTAAGAATCCAAGTAAATGATACAGGATTGTTGTGGAAAAGGGAGGGCTTAAGAAAGGGAGACTATTTAAAACCAGTGTAGAAATTCAGATGAAGGAAATGACTATTTGGATTAGGATGGTAACAATGGGTGTGAAAGAGACTCAATCATATAACAGGCTCAGTTGTTGTCAAATTCTGTGATTCTTATTCCCTCACTCAGCATGCCCCACTCCTACCCTCCAGTCCTCTTCCTCCTTCAAAATATGAAGTTCCTAAAGAGAGAAGACCCATTCTTTTGTGATATCCACAACATAACCTCACATGGTGCTCAGACTGAGCATAAGTAGTAAGCAGATTTACTGATGTGAAGGGAATGAAGGGTACCAAACCTGGAAGAATGTATTAGAATATGGCATATGAGAAGCTAAGTGGAATAGGACAAAAACAGAATATAGGTAACATTTCTCCCCAACAAAGTCCCATTCCACAAGATAGGGGTTTCTTCCCTCCAGCATCTCTTTTTTTCACACATACACATTTCTCCAGTGTTTTATTTCATTCTGGGCACATAAAGCAGCTCATTTCCCCTACCAGGCCCCACCCCAGATTTCTTCAGTGCCTCAGGTTCACTTAACCCACCCTCATTTAGGGAGAGGCAGTCATTTTGCTTGGTCAGGCTTGGATAAGAAAATTAATGGAAAGAACAGAGTCAAGCCCAAGGTTTCTATGCAGCTGCTTGGCTGGCCTTCAATCCTTCCAGAAGAGAGACAATTTCAGTATAGACCCGAGTCCTCTGCCTCTTTCCAATCCTGAATTTGAACACCTTAATAAAGTCTCTGCTACCATCTGGCTCCGCAAGTGTGTGACCCATTACTACAAACCCCCTGAGAGTAGGGTACACACACTGTCTGGAGTACAAGATGCAGTCCAGGTTTCCACAGAAGTGGGTTGAGTCCTATAGCCAAAGGTCCTGCTCAGCAGGTTGTCTCAATCCTAGAACTGAAGGACAAGCTATGGAGAGATGAACCCAGGGCTCACTTGGCCTTGGGGTGTAAGGGAAGGTTGGCCCCAAGATCATGTGACAAAAGCTACCTCTCTTGGGACAGAATGAGCTGCTTGAACCAGGATCCCACAGCTCTATCTACCCACATGACCAGTGCCACACCCAGAAGGAGGGCTAGGCTGCTCACCACAAAACCCACAGCTTCAAAGATGAACCTACAAGCAGAGAGGCAGGGGCATCAGGATGCTGTAGTATAGTGGTAGAACATTAATACAAACTGTTACATTCACTGGAGGCTAGCCTTTTCTGCCCATTCTCTCCCTCTCCTTACTTTAACACTCTGGGAGGATAGTCAAACCCCCAATTTCACCAGGTCACCACCATCCCCTTTCCAGAAGATACCTCTCTACTTCCCTTTTACTTTGTGTCTAAGCAGAGTGATTCCCAAATCAAAAAGCATCCATCCATCTTTTCATCTAATTCTGGACCCCATCCACCCTGCATCCCTCCCCTCATTGAGAACAGCCACTCACTTGGGAGCAAACACCTTCCAGACCATGAGATGCCTCCTGAGTATGGAAGCTGCCAGAACACAGGCTAAGACCTGAAGAGGAAGAGGGAATGGGGAAAAGATGAAGAGTGAGAATGAGGAGGGATGAAAAGGGGGAGAAGGGGATGGATGTATGAAGAGGTAGAGCAAGATGAGAACTCTGAGGACGAGAAGAGCAGAGGCATGTGTGACAGAAAGAACACAGACCAGTACTCTTGTGGGTCCAGATTCTACTCCTGACTTGTCTACTAACTTGTTGTATGATCTCAGGCAAGTTATTTAACTACATGAACCATGAACCATAGCCACTTCATGAAGAAAATGGTCATTCTGAAAGTTCTGTTAAAATTCTGCAATTTCTTGTCTCTAGTGCTCAGAGCCCCCACTTCCTCTGAGGGTTATGCTAAACAAATTATTACTCCCTCACACTGGGAAAAAATTGAATGAAAAATGTGTGTTCCCATCCCTTGGGGATATGGATTACATCTGATTTCCTTGGTCAGTTGAATGACTCTCTATACATCATTAGCTGGGTCTGGATCATGGTGTGGTACAAAATGAATTGGAATTAGAGCCAAGAGATCTGTGTTGTAGTCTCCATTCTACCACAGACTCAATATGCACTCCTGGAGAAATAACGTGTGCCTCCGTTTCCTTATCTCTAAGTTGGAAAAATTATTTTGGTCTTTTTATATAGGACTTGGTGAACAAATGAGAAAAGGTATTTCAATGAACTTGGAAAACTGAGGTGACAGAGTGAAGCATGTCTTCTCCCTCTTAGCATATGTTGATTTGTTTTGTTTGATAGTACTTATTTTAGTAAGAGTTATACTACTGAGAGGGGAGTCATTGGGAAGTGACAGTGATTCTCCCTCACCCCCCAAAAAAACCCACTATAAAATGGCAGATACAAGTTTAAAATTACTAACACTTCAGCTTCCCTCCTTTGAAATTCCCAGCCATATCAATTAATCATACCCACCTGTATACCCAGGATGAAGAGGTACTTGAGAGCTAGCTGCAGGAGAGCAGCATTGAAATGGTGAGGGGCATCCCGGAGACGCATCTCCATCAATGGCTCCTCCTTCTCTCCCTCCTCCTCAGTCCCACTGGTCAGGGACTTTTTCTTCTTTGTAGAACCTTGGCCCTCACACACAAAGGGCCAGAGCAAGAGCAGTGGGCAGCCAACTGCCTCCGGGGGTGAGGGGAAACATAAGTCTGAGGTTATCTTAGGTTCCAAGAACAAGCCTCAATTCCCACAGGACAGCCTCATCTTGACCTAATTCTGTGTTTTAATGAGACCAGATTAGGGGCTTCACAAAGGAGGATCCTTCTCTCTAACAAAAGATGCCAAGGGGCCAGTGTCTCATGATGCCTTGGTCAAAGTCTTATACCCACTGAGCGACTGAGATAAAAGGAAACAGTAAGTTTCTTCCCTTCCCACACTAAGGTGGGATTACCACCACTTTAAGTCTCAGTCTCAGGAAAAGGAATGGAGTTTGGGGGATAAGATACCTGAAAAAAGAAGGTGGGAGGCAAATGTGTTGGCCCCTACGAGCAGAGCAGGCAGCACAGGGGATGAATCATGCCCTTCAGGGAAGCCCACAAAGGCAGCATTCCAGTGGATAGCTGGAAAGACAGGCTGATGGCCTGTGGAGTAGAAGGTCTGTGTGGCTGTGAGAGCCCAAGCAGAAATAGCTAGCCATGGCACGGAGAAGGGACCTGGGAAGAACACATAAATTTATCATCTTAACATTGTTAGCTTGTTCTCCTTTCCCCCCAACAATGTCATATGACTTTCTTGTACTTTACTCCTTGACCATTATATTTCCTATTCTCTAATCCTGCTCCCACTTTGCACCCACCTCCTCTGCTTAGTCACCCTGATCCAACCTCCCCAGTGCTCAATGTTGCAGACAAATGCTCACCCAACTGTCTAGAGATTAATCAGTGGGGTAAAACTTCTCCAAAGGAAACAGTCCTGATTAGAGTGGGGAGGGGAATAGGTGTGGAGCAGGGAGAGTGTTTGAGCCCTGCCTTCTCCCAGATTTTGATAGTCCTCAAGATCTAGTGACAGCAGCAGTATTACAAAGTGAGACCAAATGTCAAGGTGATTGAAGTAGGCCTGCCATTACTAAGGAGAGGACAACCTTTCTCCCCAGCCTCAATGTCCATTTGGGAGTATAGCTGCTCCAAGGGCAAGGAAATAGCTATTCTAGGGGTATCTGTGGATGGGACTGCCCTGCCACCTACCAGGGCTTCCAGCAGGGGTTCCAACAGCAGCGGCGAGCAGCTGCAAGAGTAGGAAACTCTGAAGGAAGAGGATCAGGAAGGCGAGGATGATCCGCTCAGTGTGCAGCAGCAGTAGCGGGAAGGCCAGCAGGGCAAGAGTGGTCACCACGGCGGCAGAGTACACACTCCCCAGCCCGTAGGCTGCCAGCGCCAGTGGTGTCTGGCCCCCACCCCCAGACAGCTTCCCCCTCAGTGCCTCCTGCATTCGACGGTAGATCTGAGGGACTACATAGTCCAGGTCAGCCTGGGAGGCAGGGGGTCCCACAAAAGGGACAACGATGGGGTTGGGACTGCTGGCCCCAGTCTTGACCAATACTGTAACAGGCTGCCAAAGCAGCAGCCCTAGTCCTATGGCTGCCAGACCCAATACAACCCGTGGCAACCCTACCACAGCTCCAGACACTAGGGCCTGTAGCCTGGGGGGTGCCTCATCTGAGCCTGAAGCCAATGCCCAGTGGGCAGCAGTGCCTAGAGCCATCAGTGGCAATCCCCAGCGCACAAAGAGGATTGAAGGTGCAGAGCTGTTCAGATTCCCACAGCGGCGCAGCCAAAATCTTACAGACAGGACAAGCACCCCTAGTGCCCCTAGACATGCCCCATACCAAAGGTTCTTGGCCTGGCCACCACCCACTGAAGATAAAGGAGCTAACCAGGGTGATGACTGGCAAACAGGTGTCTCTTCTGGGCAGCGATGGAAGAGACTGGTCAGGCGTACACACAGGAGCAGTCCAACCGATAGCCCCAGGACCTGAGGACCCTCCCACCGTGCCACAGATACTGTGGGGGAACTGAGGCAAGAAGCTATGGGTCCCCCTCCCAGAAGCCGGCCCTCCCAGTGCAGCTGAGCCACCACAAACAAGGACAGCGAACATAAAAGGAAGGGGGCTGCCCGGGCCTCAGCCAGGACAAAGCTGTCAGAAAAGAGGGCAGCAGATCGAAGAAACAGGAGCACCAGGATGGGCAAAGGGCCTGGGAGAAAGACTGCCATTGGTGGCTTCCCTCTCCATTTTAAAGCCCATAGGAAGGCCATGAGGGAAGTGGCTGCACCCCCTGAACACAACAGAGCTGGGTCCAACCCAGTCCCTCCTACCATCAGTCCCCCAGCTAGCAAGGCAGCTCCTACCAGGCCCCAGGCCACAGACTTTAGGAGCAGGCCTAGGAAAGGGAAGTCAGGGGAGCTGGTGAGCCCAGAGGTCACTAAGCAGAGGAGGCAAGTGAAGGCCAGGAGCACAGTGCCCCCTATCATTCGGGCTAGGCGGAATCGAGCCCACGTCTCTGTGCAGGCTGTCCTCGCTCCCTGTAAGAACAATCTCAGCTGGGAGATCAGAGCCTGTACATCGGCCTCTCGGACCTCTTCAGTCTTCAGCTGATCTAGCAATCGCTCATATTCAGAGGATGCAGAGGAGAAGAGGTTCTGAAGGCGTTGCAGTTCCTCAGGGGGCAAGTCCTGGGCAGCTAATGAGTAAGCATGAAGAAAACGGGATACCTGCAGAAAAGGTACAGGAAAGAAAATGTCAATAAGGCATGGGAAGAGTGGAGGGGGAAAAAACAGAAATGTACAGTGGCCAGAAAGCCCCAGGGCTAGAACCCATATCTTTTATAGGGTAGGTAAAGAACAGAAATGAGTCAGGAGATGATGGGTAGAGAAAGGATGAGCATGAAGGCATGGGCTGGTGGGTTTTTTATTCAAGTTTCTAATTCCTAGGTTACTAGTCCAAGACAGCCCTGTCCCCAGCTCCCCTACCTGTTGGGCATTGAGATGGTAGGCAGAGGCTTGTGCAAGAGCTGTAGCAAGAGGCTGGGTATCTGCTTCTCCTGAAAACAGATCCACCATCACCTCTCCTATGTTTCCAAAAGGTATGGGCAGGCCAAGCAGAAGGGAAAGTGTCGGCACCAGGTTCACCTGGGGAACCACTTCTGGATCCTGGAGGCAATAAAACCAAAGGTAAGAATGAATTAGTGGAAAGAATCGAGGAAAAAGGTAAGGAAAGAGGCCATAGTCCAGAGTACAATGAGGAGGATCAAGGAAAAGAACATTTAAAAGTGACAGAGATGGGTAAAAGTGATAGGAGTAAGGTATCTAAAGAGAAGGGGAAGGGATGGGAAGGTGGTAGAAGTATGTGGACAATAAAATGTCTGAGGTAAGGGATAATATGGAGGTGGCTTATTAATTGTGGGGAAGGGAATGAAATAGTCACCTAATAGACAATGAGATCAAAAAGAGAAAAAGAGTCCAAGGGGTCAAAAGGAAAGAGGACACCTGGGAAAAAAAAAACAAAAAAAAAAAACAAAAAAAACTAATGGCTTTTTAAACTTACTTCTGGGGGCACCCTGGGGAAAAGGGGCAAAGAACTGTAGAGAAAGAGGGCAGCCATGACTTCTGGCTTGCTGTCCCCACCATGGTCTCCTGTCTCTGTCATGCCATGATCTCCAGCCACCACCAGCAATGTATCATTCTCTAGTCGATCCACAAGAGTCCTAATTACATGGCACAAAACAGTGGGGGAAAGAGAAGGAACCTTTGGGAAGATACTATCCTGAGTATACTCATCCCTTGACCCCTGGCATTCATTAAAAGAGCATTCTTAGGAGTTTGTGGTTTTACAGGACACTGTGTTATCTTGTTTAGCCCTAACATGATAACTCTATGAAGCAAGCAGTTAAAATAATTTAACTAATTCACATAAAAAGAAACTGAAGCCCAGCTAGATTAACTGCCTAAAGTCCCACTGGTAATTAGGTCCCATTACCCTCAGGCTAATTTTCAATGAGTACCAAGTTACTCAATGAATAGAGGGAACCCAAATAAACATGACCTCAAGTTTCTGAAAAAGCATACTGGTGGCAATAATTAGTGGGACCACCAGATTATTAGACAAAATCTCAGCAATGAATGTCTAATCACAATAAGTACTTCAATAGAGAAGCAACAAATATACAGTGATCTCCTGTGCCCTACCCCAATTCCCACACTATATTAGAAGATGAAAGTAGTCCTGACCAGATCATGTTCCATATATCTAACTACCCCCCTACCACACTCAAATACTCTTACTCCTCTGTGTCTGTTTTCCTCTCTCACTATCCTCAAAGGGTTACCCCATCTCTGCTCCATCATCAATTTAGGCCCTGCTTCCTGCCCACAACTAAATTCCTCTGGTACAACTTACTGAAGCACCTGGTCCATCTGGTTCAGCTTCTTGGCCATCTCAGGATGGTGGGGACCATGTTTATGGCCACAGTGATCTACACCCAGGAAGTGAGCAATCAGCAGGTCCCAGTCATCTCTGTCCACTGTAAATAGCAACACTGAGACAAAGGGCCTGATACCCCCTCCTTCATTTCTCAGCCTTTAATATCCTCTACCAATGGAAATTGACTCCAAATCTTATCACCCAGGAAAGTACCATCCAAAGGACCTTCAAAGCATCACATCCTTACCCCTCTGTACACTGCAGCTCAAAATCAAATTGTTGAGACAAATACAAATAGTCTCCAATGGTCTTAACTCTATTTTACAAATTGAGTTTAGCACTAGCTTCTCAGAATATGGCCCAAATATAAGACTGGTCTATCCCCACCTCTCCCTTCCATCAAAATCTAAGCCCAGATCCCATTTAGGACTGCTCACTGGTAGGGTAGAGGTGCTCCAGAATGCCACTGTCCACAGTGTGTAGATCTTTAACATTGAAAGATGGGAAGAAGAAGGCTTGAGAGAAAGCTCCTGGGAATAGCCCCTTCCAAGTGTCATCCCCCATGAAGACCACACGTTTTCCTGTAGCATTGGGAGAGTCAGGGAGAATTTTTGAAGATTATTTTATAATATGGCCTCACTCTACAATTCCCCCCTACTTTCCTTCTCTCATCAATATAAATCTTTTACTTTAGCCAAGTCAGTCTTTTCAAAAGGCAATGACCCATTTCCATTTTTATATCCCAGCCTTTGCTTATACCATTCATACCATCTCTAATACCTTCCCCTCCTCATTCTTTCCTTATCCAAATCCTATCCATTACTAAAAATGCAATTCAAGTCATACTTCCTACATGAAACCTTACCTAACCATTCTAATCTACCATAATCTTTCCTTCCCAATATCTATAGTAACCTTAGTCTTATAAAAACAATTCACCAAATAAATACTTAATTGCATCAGTCAACAAACAAAAACAATCCAGTCCACCAAAGAGTTTATATTTCTTTTATCATTCTCTAGCTGTTTAATAAAAGTAAACAATTTTCCTCAATTATGTTGTAAATTTCTGGGGGGGGGTGGGGAAGAAGGACTCTACCCTTATTGTAAGCCAACAAAGTTAAGCACAGGGCTGGGTATGCATCAGGAGTTTAAACTGCCTGATAAGGTGAACCGAGGCAGATAAAACAGTAGGAAAAAACCCTCAGACAAAGAAGAAAGTGGAGACTCTGTGACAGTGAAGAGAAGAGAACACACAAGGAAGGAAGGTAAGGTATGAGAAGAGCCTGTACATATGGTGAAAAAGCATGAGATTGGAAGAGCATCTAGGCTCTAGTCACAATTCTTCCACAAATTAATTGTACCATCTTAGCTAAATCACTTCACCTGACTAGATCTATTACATTCAAAAAATTTTGAGGGTTGGACCAGATCAGAGGTTCATCAGTTTCTTTGTATTACTGATCTCTTCATTAGTACGATAAAGACCAAGAAGCCTTTCTCAGAATAATGTTTTTAAATGCATAAAACACAACACATAGGATTTACAAAGGAAACCAATTGTAATGAATATACATATATATATATTTAAGCTCATGGACCCCAGGCAAGAAAATCCTAGACTAGCTGGTCTCTAAAAGTTCTTACTACACTAACCTCTTTGTCTTAACAGCAGTTCAAGTGTTCTGAGTTTTTTATTTAAGAGGTCTGGGCTTACAATATAAATCAATTGTGAGACCAAAAAAACTGTGACTTCAGGCTAAATTAGAAGGAATATGGTGTTTAATATAGTTTAGACATTAATATCTAAAAGAAATATAACCGCAGGAGGTAACACACACAACACTTTGGGAATGTTGTGTTCCCTTTGGGGTACCATGATTATCAACATTAACAAATTGGTATATTTACAGAGGAACATGACCAGAATGATGTGTGATGGTCTGAAAATCTTATCATATAAAGATGGACTGAATGACCTGAGGACATTTAATCTGGGTAAATTAGTGTAAGTAGACATAATAACTATCTTCAAATAGCAAAGGACTATCACAAAGAAGTATACTAATTTTGTAGTTGGGAGCAACAAGTTTAAGTTTCAGAATTTCTAATGATTAACATTGCCTTGTTAGGATATGACTAAATGTATAAAAGCAAATGCAGGATAACTCCTCATCATGGTTTTAGAGAAAGCTTTGATTCCTCACTTAGTGGTAATTTGGCCTAGATGATCCCTTTCAATTCTAGGTTTATATCATTCTGACATCCTAAAAAGTTAACATTCTAAGATTCTAACATTCCATAACCTTTTTAGACTGACCGGTGCTGTTGAGCTGAGCGATGAGGTTATCTTCTTGGATAGCATAGCTAGCAAAGTTGCTCCCAGCATCAATGAAGGTAGGTAAAGAGCCTGTGGTGAGGGCCTTGAGTCTCTGCATGGTGGTGGTGGGTGGGTCAGCCAGGAACCGGTAGAGGCGGGCATGTTGTGGCTGGGTTTCTAAAAGATGCCGTATGGAACCTAGTTTTCCTAGGAAAGGATGTTGGGCAGGAAGGCCACCTGGCCAAGGTTGTACAAAATCGAATCGAAGTGCATCTATCAACACTACCACAGCTCGGGAAAATCGGGGAGCTGTCCAGCAGGCTCCAGGTTCACCTCGGCCACCTCCCACCAGGGGTCCCTTTCCAGGCAACTCCTGACAGCTGCTATGATTAGTAAGCTCCAGCCGGGTGAGCAGGAAGCCACTGGTGAAGAGAGCAATTCCAGCATAAAAGAGGAAGCAGACCCAGGCCAGGAAAAGCAATACCAGGGCCTTCAGCATTCTGGATGTCAGGAAAGACAGACACATGTTACTGAAGTTCTCATTGCTCACTCAAACTCTTGTGCACATTCTCCCCTCTCTCCTCACGAATCCCTTTTCCCAGCTCTCTCTCTCTCTCTCTCTCTCTCTCTCTTTCATGTAAATCTTCAAGAACACTTAAGGTACAGAAAACAGGTTCTCTTTTCAATCTAATGTCAGCTCAAAGTCACTAATAAGCCTGCCACTAACTCATTAGTACGTCATCTTTCATTAAGAGTTTAATAGATTACTATAATTTCTGAATAAAAACAGTTCCAGCCTACTTCAGCAATGGCGTGGCTATTTCTGCTGTGCCTCAGTTTTCCTTTCTGTACCTCTAACTACATGGGCCCTGTGGTCATTGCTCTCTTTAGAGATAGGGTCTTGTGACTCTCTGCAGACCTGAGGAGTTCATCAGTGTTCGGTCCTCCTTATTCTTTGGTTAAAAATCTTGTACTACAGCACCTGGAGCTATTCCAAGAAGCCTGGAGATCAGACAAGGACCATAACAGCACCTACCTTCTGGGGTGGATAAAAGCGAACCTTAAAGTGCAAGGGAAATATTAGCACTTGTATATTATTACACATGAGAAATGAGGGTTAGATGACAGCAGCCTGGCATGTGACTGACTCTTAAATGCTAGAAAGAAATGGCTGAGTGTGAGAATGGAGTATCCCTCCACTAACCCAAGACGCCCCTCCATGAATGCTTTCTCCTCTCATTTTTCTCTCTTAATTAAGACTCTCCTTTGACCACTCCCTCCCAGCCCCACGAACAGGTTCGGGCAGCTTAGAAGCCCCGCCTCCCAGCCCTTCCAGCCCCCCTCCCCTCAGACCAGCCCCTCCCGAGTCAGTCACCCTCACCAGGAGCTCGAGCACGAGCCCCTCCCCCACTTAGAAAGATTAGGCCCCAAGGAAGGAACCATCAGAGAGGGGGGAGGGGAGAAGGGGGATGAAGGAGAGCCCAAAGCAGAAGTCGGGAGGAACTAAAATACACCAGTAGGGGACGGCGGGGGAGGAGGAGAGCTTCTGGGCCAGGACGCTGAGGCAGTGGCGGGGAGAGTGAGGAGGCAGACACAGCGTGGGAAGAGGTGGGGACACGGGGAGGAGGCGCCGGGAGGACGGAGTCCGAGAGGGGGAAGGGTTAAGGACGCTTGAAGCGGAAGCGCTGGGGGTGCAGGCACACAGGAACGAGGGGAGAGGTGAGGGAGACTGAGGGGAGAACAGCAGGGGGGAGAGGTGCTTTAGGAGTGGAAGAGACACAAGACGGGGGGGGGGGGATATGCGGGGCATGGGGACACTGAGAAGGTCCGTTACGGGTATGAGACAGAAGGGAAGTGGCAGGGGGACAGAGTTGGGGGGGGAGTGAGAGACTCCCGGACAAGGACGCGGAGGGGCGGGAGAGAAGGCCACGGACCGTCGGGCACACCTGAGGCAGGAGGGTGACGGAAAAGTACGCGGCAAAGGACGGACGGGACGTGCAAACGCAAGGACCCAAGCTAGCCTCCCCGCCCCGGGGAAGGGGTCAGGACCATAGGGATATCGAGAGGACGTCCCTCCCACCCGGCTCAGAGTCCCAGGGGGTCCCCGGCGAGATCTCCAGTCACCCTCATCACCTATGAGCAGCACAGCAAGCAGCCGGAAGCAGGGCACTAAGAACCGGAAGTGTGGCTCTGATCCGCCAATCAACTCTTCCCCCTCCCGCACACCACGGAGGAGAGGCACCCCAAGCTAGAGCGGAGCGCAGCCCTTGGAGCGCCCCCTCCCGAGGACACTCGCATAATAAAGAGAAGCCGGTGGGAGACGGCACCCCCGGAACAGCGCGGCGCGTCCCCCAGTCCCGAGCGGTGGAGGGACCCCAGCAGCTAGCCCTGTGTTGGGCAATAGTAGGGCGTTTATAAATGTTTCTTAAATGCAATCACCACCCTAGGTTGGGCAAGAAGGTGAGGAAGTTGAGATGATTCCTTCCTGTAGGACGTTTTCCCCCAGGCAGCACTTCTCAGGCTAGTGACATTAATCTGGTGTCCAGCCCTAGTTACGTCACCTCAAAGACAAAGGGAGATGAACCCCGAGGTTACCGCAGAGTGCAGCAAGGGCAGGCTTTTTGTGGATTTTGACTAAGCCCCTGGGATGGACTTATATGAGAGTATAGCTCTATGGTGTGAGATTGGTCTTAAATCCCTAAAGACAGCAAGAAAAAAAATTGAATTTCTAGCAGTGACAGGAAGCTTCCCCCATCCCACCCTTAATAGGCAATTATTACCCCATAAGTTTGAGCAGTAGTTCCCCAGGACAACAGGAAACAGATTCTTCTCCAAGCCCTACAATACCCACTTCTACAATAGGTAAACAGAAAGCATGGACTAAGGAACAAAGATCTCCCTTTCTGCCCAAAGTCTTCTCAGCAATATGCTGCAGACTACAATCCTACAGCATGTGTCATACAGGAGGATAGGCTACTCAGCATGCCCAGAAATGAAGTCTAGTCCTCCCCACAGTTCTGTATGGGAGGAAGAGAGAAGAATGCAGAGGTGGCGTGGAGAATTTCCTGTGTTCCTTTTTAAAACCTCCTTACTTGCCATACCAACTTCTGAAGGAAAAAAAATGCTTCCAGACCCCAATATGGATGTGGAGTACGCAGGAAAAGGACAATCCACAGTCTCACAAACTATAAAACCAGTTTCCTGAACTTTCCCCCAAACTCTAAGACAATGAGACTGCTTCTTGCTGCTGTCCCACTAGATGTATTTATTACATGATTAAAGTTCAAATAAAAAAATAAAAACCAAAATCTTGGCTGAGGGGTCCAAAAGTGTTGAGGGCAGTGGGGTAAAGATGAGTCCTGGATCAGAAGCCTCTCCCAGGATTCCCAGGGCCCACAAGCCAAGCTAGGCTCTGCTAACTCAGTTTTACACGTTCCAGTTCTTCATCCTGACCAGTGTTCGCACGCTGGGCAACCCTGATTTTTCCATCAGAGACTGAGCTTGGTACCTCGGTTGTGGAGGTTTTGGCAAGGGCTCCATACACACCCATGGCCTGGGATTGGAGGAAAATGAAATTACGTGATTGGTGTAATAACATAAAAAATTAGGGTAGAGGACAGAAGCATGAAAATGGGGGAACAACAGATGGGAATGAGACACCAGGGAGAGGTGAGCATATGAGTATTGAAGACAGAGACTAGACAGTAAAAACCTTAAGGCTGACTGATTGATTCATAGGGGGTAGAGGAGAAGTGAGGACTACAGTCTACAGTGAAAGGTAATTCATATACTGGAGGTGGAGAACCAGCATTTCATTGGGAAGGAGGCTATTCAACTTGAAAGGGAGAAGAACAAGACTATCTCTACAGGAAGATTTAATTATTTTTGGCTGGGGATGTGAAAAAGACCTTCAGGAAAGGAGAGATCCAGAAACAACATCTAGAGATAATGTTCCCTGGGGTGATCTGAGAGACTACTTCAGTTTCTGGTAGAACTCAACCAAAATGGGGATGATGTTGAGGGAGACTAACCTGAGCCACCATGCTAGTGACATCTCCAGGATTAGAAGGTAGCAGAATGGTGTTGGAATCCTTTGCCAGTTTGGAGAAAGCACTGACATACTGCTCGGCCACTGTTAGGGAAGCTGCTGCATCTCCATTCTGTAGTCATCACCATGGTCATCAGGTCAAGAATTACAAGAAGTATAAATAACATAAGGGGTCATGAGAAATGAGGTCAGGAAATATGGGACAGGTGAGGTCAGGGGCCATGGGAAACATCAGGGGATCACAAGACCAATAGAGTCAGAGGGCATAGGTTCAGGGAATGCATTTTGAGGTTAAATCAAGGGATGTGGGAAGTCAGGAATGTAACTTCAGAGATGACGAGTTCAGATTACAGGGGACACAGCTTCAAGAGAACCCCCCAAAAGTGGGTAGGGGGGCACCTGTGGATGTCCCAAGCAGGAATAGGACAAGAAATCTCCTACCTCCTATTATTCACTCACTTGTTGTGTCAGAGCTGCTGCTAGGATCCGTATAGCCTCAGCCTTGGCCTTTGCTTTGGCCAGCACTGCAGTGGCTTCACCTGGGGGAAGGGCAAGAGCTCTCAATGACAGCAAACAGGGAAAACTTGTTCCTGGCCAGAATCCCTACAGGGACAGAAGTCTGCCCAGACCAGAGCCCCTCTTTACCCCCACCATCACTGACCAGCTGCCTGGTTGATTTGTTCAGCCTTCTCTGCCTCAGAGGCCAAGATCTGTGCTTGCTTCTTTCCCTCAGCCACATTGATGGCAGACTCCCGTGTTCCCTCTGACTCAAGCACCGTCGCACGTTTCCGACGTTCTGCCTCTACCTGGAAGCAGGGTCACCCCACCCCAAGGTCACCAAGGAGACAGACCTAGTTTTCAGACTACCAGGGATAGTGCTCAAACAAGAGACACAGATATATTCTCTCATCCCAAAGTCATCTTGGGGGTAGGCTAGAGAACTCAGATATGGATAAGCATACTCCCCATCAATAGAGTCCTCCCAGGAAGATGAAGGAGCAGGAATCAGGGACTAAAAAACAGGTCCCACTGCCATTCTCACTAGGCAATGATTCCTTCCCAGTTCCTATGGTTTCCAGTTTTAAACTGCCCCGCCATTCCAAGAGCCACGCCCTCATTCCCCCAACCTGCATCTGCATGGACTCTTTGACTCGAGGAGGTACGTGGATGTCCTTGATCTCGTAGCGGAGACAGCGGATACCCCAATAATCAGAGGCCTGATTGATGGCATCCACAATGCTGGCATTCAGGGATTCTCGTTCCTGGTATGGGAGAAGGATGAGATAACATCTTATATCCCTCAGCTGGGCCAGGCAGACAACCTGATCCCTTCCCTCGACTCTCCATCACACCATCAAGACGCCAGGGGAAAGATTAAATACAAGCTTGTAAAAAGGAACCTTTACACTTTTACCCTGAGTGACCAAAAGCTACGGCCTGCCTCCACTCACCCGAAAAACTTTATCCAGCGAGAGCTTCCCGAGCTCACTCCTCATGGTCGTCTGGGCCAGCTGGGTGACTGCGTACTCTGGATCTTCTACACCATAGCTCGCCTAGGAGAGGGGTTCGTGATAAGGGACGTAATGTCCCGAGATGAGGAGTCACCCACAGGTTTGGAAGGAGGAAGGTACCTTGTAAGGGTCCATGATGCGCAAGTAAAGGACTCCGTCAATCTGTAGCGTCACATTGTCTAGGGAAAAAGGGAAGGAAGTGAAGGTCTTTGTCCCACAGCTCCTCCTTTCCCCCTCCCCTTCTCTCATGCACTCATATTCACTAAGAGTTGCCACAGTCACACACCCCTTAGTTACACTTGTACTTAAGTGCAGAGCGGCAGTGGAGAGTGCCCCTCACCTAGGGTTACCGCGGACTGCTCAGGCACGTTGATGACTATCTCCTTGAGGCTCTGTACGTATCGGATCCGGTCCAGCACAGGGATTAGGATGTTTAAGCCCTGGTAAGAGTGGGAGAGGAGTCAGAGGATCTGGTAGAAATGAAGACCCTGAAGAAGCAGTCCCTATGCGAGAACATTCAGCCCACGGGTGCTTCTAGATAGTGCACGTGTTGTCTGCCCGTCAGAAGGTGAGCTCCCTGGGAGAAGACCCCACACTTTCCCTATCTGCACCCCCACACTGAGTCCAGTACTTTGTTTACAGAATGCTAAATAAATGCTCCTTCATTTTCCCACAATCGGCGCTTCCCCCAGCTACCCCGCGGGAAAAGGGCAGGGAGAACGGGAATCTCACTGGCTCCAAGATGCGGTGGAATCGGCCCATGCGCTCCACTACCCACGCTTCTTGCTGCGGCACGAACAGCACCACCGTGTTTCTCGGTAGGCCCGAGGCCGCCCGCTGTTGAGTGGGGCCCAGCCAGGCTCTGGGGCCCTGGAAGAAATAACAACGGGTGGGGAAGTGGGGAGTGGGCAAGGACGGCGGGGAGAAAGGGCACCTTCCCGACGGGGGAGGGGCTGAGAGTGAGGAGTCTGCAGCAGGGGCTTCCTCACACAGGTGAGTGCAGGAAGGGACAGGAACAGTAACAGGAGCCGGAGGAACACCCTTTCTGTAAAGGGGACACAGGCTCACGGCGCCGCACGTTTTAGCTGGCCCTTGGATGTATGAATAAAAAGGAGACACGGGGGCAGCAAGGATGGGAAAAACAGAACGAGGGGGTGGGGATGCTGAGAACGTAGGAGAAAAAGGGGGGTGGGGACGGGCAGGGCACCCGGCACGGCGGCCGCAGGTCCTGTAAGTGCAGAGGTGACAGGAAGACACGCTTCGGGAGAACCCCCTCCCCCCACACCGCCCCTGCACTCCGCCCTGATGGGAATCTGACAAGGGAAACTGAGGCTGGAAACCCCAAAAAGAGTCATTTCCCATCAGCCCCACGTGGATGGGAGTTATTTCTGACCCCTTAGTTTTCCCCTCAACAGTGCGATATCCCATCCGTCTTCACTAGGCTGCAATGGAGAAGGGGCTCGGCCTTGTGGCCGTGACCCCCTGGCGGGAATGAGCGCGGGGAGGAGGAGCAGCAGCCTCATTCTCACCTTGAGCACCAGGCCCCCGGCCCCCCGCGCCGCGCGCACTAGCATCTCACAGCACCGCCACCGCCGCCACCTGACCTCCGGAACCAACGAGACTCGGCCTAGAACGACGCCTCCCTATTCCTGGGGAGCGTGCACCATCTCATGCGGCCCCTCCGGAAACACTTCCTTGTGCCGCTTGGTCTCGCAGCCAATCACCGACGCTCCGCAGCGCCGAGTCCAAACAGTTCCCCGGAAAGCGAAATCTCCCCTGTGACGCGTTCCGGGACCGATATCTGTCCCTGGCTGTTCCCCCTCTCTGACCTACAAGGCGGTCCTCTGGTTTCCAGCCCCAAAGGAAGAAAAGGTCTTATAGACCCTTCGTGTACAGGTGACCTGGGAAGACCAGACACCTTTATTCTTTCCCTAACCTCCCTCCAAACCTCCGTTTTCTCACCTGGGCCCCTTAATATTGTTGGGGGATAGAGGGAGAGAGTTAAAGGTTGCTATGGAGTCCCAAAGGGAGACGCTATTGTGTTGCCATAGTGATGACTTCCCCGGGAGATGACCAGTACCCCTCCCCCACTACCAGTGAGTGACCCGGTTCCCCGTTGCCATAGTGACTGGCATCATTCTCGGTTACCCTCGTGACTAGGTCTTGGCTTCCCCTTGCCCCTGGACTTTCTCTCACCAGAGAATGAGAAGAGCTGGTGGGATCACGCAACTCCCGGCAGACTCTTCAGACCCCCTCTACCGAAAAGAGAAAACAAAACATAGCGCTAATGCCCATTTTTTTTAAGTTCACGTGGCTGTATTTCCACCTTTTGTATCTATGATTTGTCTGGCACAACAATCTTTCATGTTCGGCTATTTCCCGTTCTCCTTTTGTAGCCGCTCAGTTACTACATCCTCTTGTTTCATCCTCCGCCTCTCTCCAGAACCTTTTCCCTCTCCCACCCCCAGTGTTCTCCCACCGCCTGCCCCTTTCATTCTGTTACTTTACTAATATCCTCCCTTTTGCACAGTGAAGTTAAAATTCGGAGTAATAATACTCAAGGCCTTCCACAGTCTGGAAAATGTCGCCGAGCCATTTCTCATTCAACTCCATTCACATGCTCTGTGCTCCTAGAAACTAGAGCCCCTTCTGCTTCCAGGACACAGCTGCACTTTTCTGTCTGATTTGCTATAATCCTATTCCCATTAACTCTGGCTGTAGAGGTCTTGCCCATTATTTGAAACACCTTCGTTTCATTGAAGTCTCCCCCTTGTACTTAGCGCTCCCAAATTGTTTTCCTCACTTTGAGGATTTTATTTGCCTAGACCATCCTTCGCTACTGTTGTAATCTCTTCCTACTTGAGCTCTACATAATATTCAGAAGGATTGCTTATTGTATTAATGTGTGACTAAGAGTGGCACAGAGATGGCGGTATATTTTTTTCCCTGGGGAGGTTTAAGTGACTTGCCCAGGGTCACACAGCTAGGAAGTGTTAAGGTCTGAGACCAGATTTGAACTTGGGTCCTCCTGAACTCAGGGCTGATGCTCTATCCACTGCGCCACCTAGCTGTCCCTGAAATGGTGGTATTAAGGAAATGGGAACTTAAGAATCAGGAAGAGAAGATCAGCTCTAAGCTCAGACACTGTGTGACCTCATCCGGAAAACGAGAATTATAATAGCGCCCATGTCCCAAGCAGTCCTCAGTCAATTAGATAATTGTAAAGTACTGTTTGTGGTACACAGTAAGCACTATATAAATGTTACCTATTATTACTTTGGGAGTGGAGTCAAGGCCTCCCCCCTCTCAAGTGCCTTGCATAGTTTTACACCCGGAAGGTACTTCATAAATATTAGTTGTATGACCCTGTATAACCTGTATCAGTTTCCTGAATTGTAAATCGGAGAGAATAGCAACACTTACCTCTAAAAGTACTTAGCACAGTGCTTGTCACATAGTAAGTAGGGACTAAATAAATGCTAGCTATTATTATAAAATACACAAACATGTCCTTCCAGAGACAGTCCTACTCCCATTTCAATGAATTGAATACTCCCCAGCCTTCCAGACTGTTTACCAAGCCCCTTGTGATCTTAAAAGATTAATTTCTCATCCTAGGCCTACTTCTTTTATAAAGTGAGTCAACAGATTTTTCTGTAAGGCTTCTTTCTATCAGTTATACTAGGAAGACACCACTGAAAAAGGCCTAGTTTCATAATATCTGTCCTTGTCCAGCCTCTTTTTCTTTCTTCCAAGGTCTGTATTCCCTTATTAATCCCTTATCAAAAAAGTGTAAGGCTCAAATCATGTCTCCAAACAAAAATTTATTAAATTTCTTTTTCTTTTTCTTTTTTTTTTTTTTTAAGAAAAGTACCAGATACAATTTATTCCTCTGATTTTCAAGTTTCTGCAAATGCTTGTTCCCCTAACCTCATCCCCAGGAGGCAGGGCTGGGGCTGGGTCAGGGTCCAGGATAGGGTATACAGTCCAGGAGGGAACAGACAGCCAGGAATCACAGCAACCACAACACAAATGTGCAGGGGCATTCCTCCCCCAAGCTGAGGTAGGTAGATCAGAGTCCGGGGCTCAGCCTTGTCCCAAGCAAGAGGTGGGAAAGAGGAGAGTCCTAGTTGTTGGCCCTGACTCTGCTCCCCTAGCCATGCCTCTTCTGCCCCAACTCCCCCCGATCACACACAAACACACACACTTCACTCAGGACCCCAAGGGTGGGAGAGGCAGCTGCTTGGGGGAGGGGTGCATTGGAGTATAGAGCCCACCTTAAGCCTCATTATTTCTCTCTGTCTCTCACTCACTCACTCACACGTTTTGTTTCTGGCAGGCATCGTGGGGCAAGGGAAGGGAGACAGGAAATAGGGAAACTAGGTCTTTGGCTACTGACCCAGTCTCTTCAGGATAACACCTCTACTCTGGCCCTCAGGCACATGGAGTAAGGCCACCCCCCCACCATTCTACTATACTTTCTCCTCTTCCTCCTAGCCTCACTGTCCCTAACCAAGAAAGGGCAGCTCTTTTCCCCTAACAGAAATCAGTCTGCTCAAACCAGGAGGTTAGGGCAGTATCTGAGATGGGTGGAGCCATGTTAATTGTCAGGTTTTGGAGGTCAACAAAGCTGTCCCAACTGAATAAATTATAAATTAACAATAAATAAAACAAGAGGTGGCCCCTGCCCAGGATGGGAAGGGAAGGGAGAGCTTTGGGAAGGGTGATGGGCCTGTGCTCCCATGGTCTACAGAACATGGAGAAAGCCCCACTCCTTACAACTACAGCATTAGGTAAATTTCTCTTCTTCACCATCTAGGGTAGTGGCTGGGAAGCCAAAAGGGAGGGGAGAGAGTGTGTGTGAACCTGGAGCAGGGCATTAATTAGCTGGAAGATGGAGGACAGGAGTTTCAAACACCAAATGGTCAATACTTCAGCCTTGAGTTTAGCTGTCCCTTTAATTCAAGCCTGGAGGACCTGCCTCTCTCTCCTCAGGCCCAGCGTGTCCAAGATGGAGTAGGCTAGTGTCCTTGGAAAGGCCTGAAATCATCAGGGCAGTCAGGGCAAAGGTGAATAACGAGGATTTTGAGGGGCCTCTGTCAATGCCTGCAGCTCATAGGGGAGCCCCGTGTCTAGTTCCAGGCTCCGGCGGGAGAAGAGGAGGCGGATATCCCCATGCAGATACAGCCGGCCAGAGCGAGAACTCCGGAATCTGTTATGGGTACAAAGGATTGGGAGCCAAAGTGAGGTCTGGGGCAAGAGAAAACTGTTGGACTGGAAAGATACCGACGAGCAAAAGGGAAAGACGAGAGTTGGGGAAGAGACTGGAGGTATAACGGGAGATTGTATCTAAGAAAGACCTGTGTTTTCCCCAGCATATCCTTGACCCGTACCTGAGGTGCAGCAGGTAGCAGAGGAGGCGGCGGGTGGGGCTCACATTGCCCTCCTCACCCACAGGCACCAGGAAGAGTCGGTGGCGAAGGAAGGTCACGTGGGCAGCAGGCATGTCCGAGAAATCAAAGGTCACAAGGAACATCTTCACCACCGTCTGGTTAGGGTTAAATAAGGTCTGGGGAGCAGGGGAAAAAGGTCAAGAAAAATCTTGGGGGGCCATCCCACCATCCCCTCCCGCCCTAAACTCCATAGTGTGGGGTTGGGAGGGGCTTGCTGCCACCCATTTTCTCCCCACAGGACAGACTCACCACTTGAACGGTGCCCGCCTTGGGAACGCTATAGCCCTTTCTCCCCAGAGGATTCAGGTCCACGATGCCCTGGGGATTCCAGAGGAGCCATGGAGCCATCAGCTAAGAACCAAAGTCCCCAGGAGCCCAGAGTCCCCCCTTCCATGTCAGAGCCCCCAACCTCTTAGTAGTCCTAGAACCTCCGCTCTAAAAAAAAAAAAAAAGCCAGGAACTTTCTAGTCTCCAAAGCTCTTGACCCCAGACCTGTTCACCAGATTTCCAAGAGAGGATGGAGAGGAAATTTGACAAAAGCTGATGATTTTCCTCCCACTCCTCTCCTGCTGCTCCTTCCCTTCCACACCCCCTACTCCCACCTTCCCCATAATTTTCCATGGATTGTAAAACAGGGCTAAGCAGTCCTTACCAGGAAGGGGGCAGGGGCGCTATGCTCAGACACATCAAAGAAGGTGACAGCAACAGGCAGGGTGACATGCTGGGGACAGTAGGAACCGCTGGCCCCAATCTCAGCAGTGAAGCCTTCAATGTGGCCAGATGGTACAAATCGGCCTCGAAGCAATGACTCCTAGATGTTAATAAGGAACAACGTTTTTTTTGTGGTGGGGGTTTTTTTTGGTGAGACAATAGGGGTTAAGTGGCTCATCTGGAGTCACACAGCTTCTAAGTGTTTAGTTTTCAAGGCTACATCTGAACTCCTCAAGTCCTGTTGACTTCAGAGTTGAGCTCTGTCCACTGAGCCATCTAGCTACCTCAGGGACAGCATATTAAAGGAGAGAAGTAGTAGACCCTTTCCAACACTTCCTTAAAATGATTTCCCTGAGGCCCTCTCTGCATGGAAATCTCTCCCTTTATTAATCCCTCTCTCTCTCACCCTCCCCACTTTTCCAGGACCCAGGGAAGTCAGTACCTCAAAGTTGCCTAGCAGGGTGTGGCTGACAGCAAGGGTAGGAACAGGGGGAGCACTGGGAGAGATCAGCAGGCCTGGTCCCTTCCGGAAGCTTCGCAGGGAGCTCCTTAATAAGGGGAAGAGAAAGAGACTACTCAGTAGTGTCTCCTCCCCCCCCACTTCCCTCCCTAGCACCTTTTCACTACAGCTGGAGAACCCATCCCATCTCCCCCCTCACCCCCTGGGGCTAACTGGACTAAAATACCCATCTGTAGAAAGAAAAGGAACCACCTTGCGCCGAGCTGACATGGAGATGATGTGCGAAATGAGGTCAAACACTTACAGTTTTAGTCTTCGGGCACCTTTCAGCCTTCGTCCTGTAGGACTGCAGTCAGCCAGTCCCTGCAAAGGATGGGGAGAAAAGGGTCACCACCAGTAAGAGGAGAGGAGCTGAAACATGGCATGGGAGAGAGAGGTGGAGCCCAAAGGGCAAACGTTCCCATTCAGGACCCCCAGAGAGCATTAGGAGAGGAGGAAAGAGCCACGGTTAAGGTGTGGAGATGAAACAGACCTAGAATATTCAGGTTGGCCAGGCCATCAGCCCTGACCTTCATCCACAAAATCTGCCCTGAGGGACACTGGCTCTGTAGGAAAGTCCCACTAGGACATAACAGCTTATTTTCAGAGAGAGACGGGCGGGATTAGAGCAGCACTCTGAGTAGACAGAGGGCGGCAGACTGGCGGCTGGGGGCTTCCTTTCCAGCTCGGGGCTCACCTGCATTGGCTCCCTGGGTACAGGCAGCAGGTGGTTCCAGAACGGCGCAGCTTTGGCATCAGTACTTCGGGCAGCGGGGGGAGGGCCAGAAGGAGCCACCCTGTGCCTTCGGGGGGCTGGTCCCTCATCTCCAGAGTTGGCATCAGGGGCCTCCCCAGCTGGGAGCAGCCTCCGCTTGGCAGGACAGGGCCCTGTTGGGGCTGGACCTGGGGGAGTATGCTCAGGACTATGTCCATTGGCAGTACCAGGAGGTTCTCCAGGCCAGGGACTGCTCCCATTGCCCATCTCGGGTCCTGGGTCTTCTTCCCCTTTCTGTGCAAGACTGTGCAAATCAGCATCAAGTATGTGCAGCTGGCCACAAGGCAACCCTGGCCCAGTGACCTCACCCAGGCCCTTCCTCCCCCCGGGCTCTGGGGGGCCCCAGTCTCTGGTGTGCAAAGTGCTATAGGAAGCATGTGGTAGAGGTCCAGGGAAAATCCAGGCCCCAGTAGTCCTAGATGGATTTGGACTGTCCCGATGTTCCACAACCTGGAGACCACGATGTGAGAAGTGCTGGCCTGCCCCTCCAAGCCCCAGGCTGAGCCCAGCGTCCAATGGCCCTACTGTGGCTAGCTCTTCAAGAAACTGTCCTTCCCGACCAGCTATTCCTGGACCTCGCTTTGCCTCACGGACACCTTCAGTAGGGGGTCCTGGCCGCTTCAGGGCCCTACGGGGTTCAGGAGGGCTGGCCAAAGGGGAGAAGACAGACACCTCGTAGACTCCCTGGGACACAGTCCCTCCTGCTTGGCTGAAGCCCATGAGCAGCCCACCCCTCGGGCCCCCCTGCCCACCTGGGGGCTGTGAGGGGCCAGGCTCAGGGGATGGCGTTGGTTCCACCTGCACGTGGCGCATGGAGTTTCCCTCAAATCAGAGCAGTTCCCCCAGGAGGCCTTTGCTTTGGGCCTGGGCTGGGGGTCCTGGGCACATCTGGAAAGTAAGAAGAAAAGGAAGTTAGTTTACTGTTGAATGTCCCAGACTTGCTCCCTGAATTACCCCCAATCATTGGAAACAGAAGGTGAGTAAGATCACACCTGTGATTTTCAAATCCACATACACCCCTTTGCACTTTAGGCCTACATACCCAGCTGCTCCAAAGACCACTCCATACTGAACAGACCCCTAAAATAAAACTAACCTTTAGCCTGAATTTCTCATCCTTAATCATCTCTATTTCTTTCCATGGCAACATCCTCTTCCTAAACCGAGTCAAGAAATCTATTCATCTTTCCTCCTTCAAATTGACCTTTCAATATTCCCAGGGCTACCAACCTAGCAATCTATTTTACAATCTGTTGATGCAATCTCCCCTTACCAAGTTTCCCTGCCTCTAGTCTCCCCTCACTCCACGCTGCTATCTGACAACCCTTCTCAAAACTCATGTCATCCCAAGTTCAAGAATCTATGATGCTTCCCTAAAGCTTCCAATATCAAATCCACACAGCCTTCCACTGACTGGCTTTCTTCATCTTTCTCCAACTTTACCTCTCCCCAACACATAGATTCCAGTCAAGCAGAAACAATCTATTTACAGCTTTCTTTTCTGTTCCCTTGCCTTCAATACCCATTTTGATTTTACATTTCATAAGACCAGAGATTTAGAGCTGGAAGGGACGTGGAGTTTAAGTCCTTTGTTTTACAGAAGAACAGAGAAGTTGATTCCTTTAAGGCCACAAAAGCTGGTGTTTTAAAGCAAGACAAACAAGTCTTCCTGACTAAACTCATTGCTCTATTTTCCATTATTCCACCCAACTGCTGTTCCACCTAGGCAGAAAACTCATCCTCTTCTCTACCTTCTTCAGTTCTTAAGACTTCTTCAAGATCAGAACAATATTCATGTCTTCAAAACCTTCCCAAATTCACTATCCTATAATGTACCTCTTTAGCCATTCAGCATACAGCTTGTGCCACATTTCCCTTTGAATCTTTGCCCGTAGATCATCTTATACTTGGTCTCAATTGTTTCATCCAGTTATAGTTTTTTTCCCCCCCTGTTAAATCAGTTCAATATTAAGTTCCTACTTTGTGCAGGGCACTGTGCTAGGCACTCTGGTGAATATAAATATTAAAGAGACATGGCTCCTGCCGACTGTCAATAAGCTTCCAATCTAGTTGGGAGGGGAAGGAAATGATTGTAATACAAATAAACATGAGATTAGAATAATTGCTATGAGAAAGCATAAAAAGGTTATTTCCAAGGGTAGGATTTATTTATTTTTGTATAGGAAAGGTGGTGATATAAGGAGAAAGGGAAAATCATGGAAAGCATCATGGAAGCACTAATAACCTAAACTGGGCTTTAATGGAGGAAAGGGATTTGAATAGTCATTGGGGGGGATAAGGAGATACAATGCACTATAGGCAGAGAAGACAGTATGACCAAAGGCAATGAGAACAAGAAGAATTAAGAGTTTTGATGGAAGGCTAGCATATAAAAAGAAATGGAAAACATGACCCACAAAAGAAGCCTAGGGTCCAATTTCTGAGGTTCTAGAACACCAGTTAAAAGATTTTAGACTGTTAGAAAGCAATGAAGATCCTTAAAAGTGTTTCAGAGACTACGTGTCTCATTCCTCCTGCATTTCCTTAATAAGAAATGCAGAGAATGTAAAAATCCCTCACAACACTCTCCTTGAGCCATTCAACGTAACATCTTTTTATTCCAATGTTTGTCTTTTCATATGGTAGTCTCCTAACCTAAAATGCCTTTTCTACTAATCTAAGTACAATATATGTCTTTGAGTCTAACTTCAAATTCACTACCTCCAGAAAGCTTAGTTAATTCCACTTTCCCTGTTGCCATTACTCTTATCTACTTCAGTCATAGAAAACTATCATCCATAACACAGCCAGGTCCCAGTTAATTTGAATAATGAATTCCCTCCCTAGAAAGATTCCATGCATCTGAATCCAAACTTATTGGAAGTTATAATATGTAACTCTTTGTCGTTTGGAAATATACAGTGTGAATTTAAATAATGCAGCTACTTGGGGGAGGGGAAGAGAAAAAGGAGGAATCATTGCCACTAAATAAGGACTTGGATGCAGATTTTTTTTTTTTTTTTTTTTTTTTGCTGAGGCAATTGGGGTTAAGTGACTTGCCCGGGGTCACACAGCTAGGAAGTGTTAAGTGTCTGAGGTCACATTTGAACTCAGGTCCTCCTGACTTCAGGGCTGGTGCTCTATCCACTGAGACACCTAGCTGCCCCAGATGCAGATGGTTTTGCTGGTTTCTTCCTAAGTCCTGTCTTTCCATCTAGACTGGAAATTCCTTGAGGGTAAGCACTATGTCTTTTCTGTACACAGTCAACTCCACACTTAGCAAAAGGCTCTGTGGCTCCTCTTCATACAAGGTGGATAATCAGTAAACAGGGAATTGGCCTCGACCCAGGAGGATTTTCAGAGTAAGGAAGAAATCCAATCCCTCTCCTGGAGGAGAAAAATAGCTTAATTTGAGCGTCTATCCATCTTTCTGAGACCCAGCACTCACCACGCTGCAGGGGGGCCCTTGCCTGGCTTTCTAATCCCCCTTTCCAACTGCTCTTCACTAGCTGGAAGTCTGGCCCATGCCCACTCCACTGGCACGGTCACTGCCACCATCCCGGGCAGCTCCTTGGCTCAAATGGGACTCTAAAGAGAAAAGCAAAGAGATCAGTCAGGATTCAAGTCAGGGCCACAAGGCCAGGCTTTCTGTAACCCAACCTCCCCTCCCTGGGAGAAGGAACTCCCCAGTGACTGCCCCTAAACAGGATTTCTTTTAAGTTATTGAAGACAGCATTGAGGAGGATATGACTGCCTTTAAATAGATAAGGGGCTGTCATGTGAAAGAGATTTGGTCATAATTCCAAAGGCCAAATTATTATCACTAGGTAGAAGTTTCAAGGAGGCTGATTTTGGCTCAGTAGAAATAACTTCCTAACTGGGGTTGTCCAACCACTGAAACAACCAACCTCTAATTGAGACAGTGATTTCATTTAAAACGGAGACTGAATATGAACAGGAAAGAGATTCTAACAAGTAGAACTAGCCTAGATGACCTTTTAAGTTCCAGCTCCAAGATTCTATGCCCAGTTCCAGTGGTGACTGGTATCATGGCCAAGGCTGTCTGCGCCTTAGTTTCCCTACCCCCCTGCTAAGCTCCCCACCACACAGATATACTGCACAAACACACACTTTCTCCAGCCAGGTTCCTCCCGTCAGCCTCCAGAAGGAAACTCCATACCTAGAGCCCCAAGGCCATGGAGAGGTCAATTGTCTCCACCACCTCCGCCCCCTACTTTCCAAGTTGCAAATCTCCAGCCAGTTTTCTTCCTTTCCTAGCCCCACCCCTCCCCCTTCTCCCAGTCCCAGCCGGGCCCGGGGCTCCTCCCAGTTAGACCCTACCCTACACTTCCCCCACGGGCTTCTCTGGGTTCTCAGGCTCTCTAGGCCTGCGCTCTGCTCTGGCAGGCGAGTTGTCTCTAATAGGCTCCCAGGCAGCCTGGCTCTTTAACAGGAGGCTCAGATCCCAAGAAGAAAGAAGTTGGGGGGGGGGGAGGTGAGAGAGCTAGGAAAGAGTCCTTCCAGGGCCTGCCCCTCCCCCCAGGGCACTGTAAACCAAAGATAAGGCAGACCCAGGAGAGGGCAGCAGTGCTGGACGGCAGCCGTAGACACCTAAACCCCACCCCCTCACTTCAGAGGGGAAGGCCTCCACCCCACCCCAAAACACTCCTAACAAACAACTTCTACTCAGAAGGTGGCTTCTTTAAGCCCCAGGACAACCGTGTTTATTCTCTAGGAAACTGCCTGCATATTAAACGCAATTTCACACTCACTAATTTGTCCCACATGTACTAGACCCACACCCAACTTCAGCGCCCCTTCCCCCACTCCCACCCCCCAATAACCCGTTCACTCAAGAACCTATCGGGAGGGAGCTCTTTAAGGAGTCTCTGGGAATGGGCATCAGGGTTAGGGACTATTTCCCTTCAGGTCAGGCAAAACTGCCTACCAGCTCCATTTTGTTCCTAATGCAGGTTATGGCTCTCTGCTGGAAGTTAGCCTATCTACCCAAAATAACCTTTTTTTTTTCTTCTATAAGTCTACTTGCCCTACCTCCTCTATCTTTCCTAATCTTATCTCTTGAAACAATGATCTATTTGGACCACTGCAAGGTGAAAGGAAGTGTAGGACAAATTGACATGGACTAAGGTCAGTGTTCATGAAGTAGTTGGAAAATGAGCTGGACTCTGAATTATGGGTAGTTTCAATAAGAATTCCTTCTCTGTTAGAATCTGATGGTTCTCTAGCAAAATTCAGGATTTTACATTTCTGGGGCACAGGGGAGTCTCCAGAATAAACTGTTTTCCCTCTACTGTGCCTTCTCCTCTCCAGCCCTAACACACCTTTTCCCAAAGAAGATGCTAAGAGTTCACTGAATTCTTCTCCACCCAGCTAACATATGCCCTGAGGAGAATGTCCTCGGTTTTCTCCCCAACAGTAATTATTTCTGGTCACACCCCCCACCAGAAACTTCTGACCTTCTGGGGTTAGGGAGCATTCCTCCTGGGGAAGCCAGGTGATGACAAGGTACCCCAGGTGACCCTTGGCATCTGATCATTACCTCAGTGCCCTTTGGAGTACCAGACCCTTTAACAAGAGGTTCCTGCTTCCCTAAGCACCAAGCCAGTCTGGATGTAGACCAGGATTCTAAGCTGACTCATAAGGCCGCTTGGGAGGGGTTCCTCTGTGTGTGGGGGAGGGAGGATGGGATTTAGTGGAGAGGCATGGACCTCACCCTCTTTGCAGGAGGTGGGAGCCCAGAAACACCAGCTGGTGTCTAACAGCTGTGCCAGTCTGTGGACTGCAAGGACTGCAGCTCCCAGCATGCCATGAGCATGTCACCAAGGAGGACTACAAGTCCCAGAACACCATGGAAACAGCACTTTCAGACACCTGCTGGGGCCAAAGTGAGAAGTATTGGGGGAGGGCAGAGCAGGAGCCTAGTCCCAGCCTCTTCCTTCCTTCCCCTCCCCATAAACATTAAACCGGCCCACTTCTGCTCTTGACCAAGTCAGCAAAGAAGGGGGTGGGGGAGGGGAGAGGAGAGAATATGGAGAATGGCTCTGCTACCAGATCAGTCAGGGGAAGCACACGTTCAAAGAGAGCTAACTGGCTTTCCCCAGGATTACTCGTTTCCAGCTAGAGGGGCTGGTCCCACTCTATACCTTCCTCCTTGCTCCTGAATCTCATTCTCCTTTATCCATCTAGAATAATACAACCTTCCACCAACATTCCAGGATCCCCAGTGTGAACTTCTAATTCCCCTCCTCCATTTCCACAAACCCCAAGTTTCCCAGGCCCCCATTTTCTGCTGTTATCCCTACACCCCAGTCTTTCCCCCCAGATCAGACCACCGGGTCACTTTTCTCATCTCGGTCCCTTCAGGTTCCCGACCCAAGCCCCCAGGGTGGATTTGCAATCCTAACTTCCCTCTCATTCCAACCTCTCCGGTCATCCTTCAGCCTCTTCAGGACAGATCTTCCATTAGGCCTTCTGACTCTTCGAGCTCCTTAGACTTGATCTCGGCAGGTTATACCCCACACCGGTCTCAGAACCCTCCCCCACCCCGTTATCCCATTTCTGAATAGTTCTCCCAGATCGACCCCTGAAACGCATCTTGCAACTCACCCTGTTCCCAAACTGTCTGAACCGCGGCTGCTGTTGTTGCTGCTCCTCCTGGGTACCCCTCCCCTCTGCTGGCCCCCAACCCAGACAAAGGGTGGATCGGGCTCAGTCTGTGAAGAGGTACGGCGCTAGCGGGCTCGGTCCCCGGTACTGGCCCCAGCTCTCGCGGCCCCCCAGCTGCTGTCGTGCCCCTCCCAGCCCCAGTCCCACCCCGGGGCCGCCCCGGCTCCGTGCCGCCGGCTCCGCGGCCCCTCTGACTCACAGGCCATTTCCTACCAGCTGATGGGACCGCCCCGCCCAGCACCCCCCAGGCTCAGGGCCCGTCCACTGCATCGGACACGCCCCCTCCTCCTGACCACACCCCTTCACCAGGCCCCATCCACGTTCATTGGTCCGTGGGGGGCCGGCCTCCCCCCGACCTCCGTTGCAACCCCTTCATCAGGCACACCCTCTCCTCCAGTCACACGTCCATTGGTCAGTAGCGGCCAGCCTACTCGGACCAACACCGCCTCCTAAATTAACCCCTTACCGCCATCGGTTCCCAGTTGAGTGCTTCTCTCTCCCCACCCTTTTACCCTTTTAGGATAAGACAGCATTGAGGGCACAGAGTCCTAGGTCCCCTGGAACTTGGAGACCTCAGCTCCACTTCATGGCCACCCAGAAGAGAATGGGAGGTCCCTGAATTTTTCAAGACAAACAGATCCTAGGGAGGGGAACCTGGAGTTTGTCTGACATCTGTCTCTACTAGCCTACTGAGAAAGTTATTTAAACTCTTAGTGCCTCCGGAAATTCTCTACAACTAAATTGCAAAACACTTGTTAATTTGCATTGATAGAGGGAGTTCCCTCACCTGAAGTGCCTCACACTTAAGAAACCCTAAGTCTGGACAAAATGGAAGGCTGATTCTTTGCATAGGCAGAGCCCTCTCTGACCTTTTAGTCTTCTGATGTGCCCCTCTCAGCATAAAACTCTGGAGCCTGTGGGCGACTGACCTCACCGAGCTCCTCCCCTCACCGAGCTCCTCTAGACCATACTGACCAAGCTGGAGGTGAGGTTCTAACTCCCAAATAAGAAAAGGAGTTACTCAGAGTGGACCCCACTTCTATCTCCATCACATCGTCAACAATAACTATAAGGGACAGCTTTGTTTTGGGGTCCAACCCAGTCCAGAATTGGAAGAGAAGGATGGGAAGAAGGAAGAGTAAGAGGGGGAGACGGGGAAAGAATAAAAGGACCCGAATTCCAAGATTAAAACGCTCCAGACCCAACAATAATTTCCTAACTTGCACTAGAAATTTTGGTCATAGGCCCTGAGGAATATACCTAGATAGTATAGAGCAGTTGGGGAAAGGAGGAAGAGGACTCATAGCATCATCAAAGCAGGAGGAAACTGGAGAAGCGGCCCAGCTCTCAGTGGTGGAGCTCACCCCCATGACTCACAGCTCCCTCGAAACTCTCCACCCTTTATCTACCTGAGTCACCAAGGCCTCAGGCTTAGCCCCAGCCTGGAAAGATTAAATGACAGGGCAGCCCTCAATTTTAACCAAGTGTCCTCTCCTTCCCTTACCATGTGTCCCCTTTTTTCCAAAGGTAGTTCTACATAAAAGCCCCCACTTGGTTCTGGTTTGAGGGGTAGAGGAAGCCTTCTGGCAAAGCTCAAATATGAATCTGCAAAAAACTCAAGGGGGAAAAAGTTTAGAGCAAAGGAAGAATAAAGAGAAAAGTAATTATCCCCTTTCAAAAGCCAAAACTCTTCTCCATCAATCTAGGAATGCTGAAGTGCCCTCGACCAGCTGTGACTCAATAGTATTGAGAGATCAGTGGCCTGGCTCCAAAGGCTTTATTTAGGAAAACAAAGGTCATTTCAGGGGCAAGTAAGGAGATCTCAAGAACCTATTTCTTCCTAGCACCCCTTGACATTATCCTTCAAATATTCTCTAGAACCTAGTCTTGACATTATTTTTCACACACACTTTTACTGAATTCATCAGCTCTCTCCCTGATGGAATATTCAGAGAGGAAAAAGCTTTAGTTTAGGATTTTCTATCCAGTGGGATAACACAGAGAACAGAAAAGGTTCATCCTTTCTCCTTGCCCTGCTAATGACTCCACTTCGACAGGCACCAGAGTCTGGCCTCAAGTAGTATCAATAATGCTGATGCAAGAGAGGCCCAGAAAAAGGAAGATGTTGAATGGGAAGCCTGAGGGAAGGCAGAGAAGTCAGGGTAGGTTCCCTAACAAGTAAGGAGGAAATCTGAAAGAAAAAGAACCTTTCTTTGCATTAGGGTTAGAGAAACCTATTTCTGATAAAGTCTTAGTTTCTGCTCAGTCAGATCCTACTCCCCAGCCACCCAAGGGTCCCAGGAGAGGGGAATATTTTACTTTCTACTGTCTATGCAGAAGGAAGAAAAGGAAGCAATCCTTAATATATCCAGGCTTTCACCCTGGTCTGGGAGAAGGCAGAACAAAAGCTGACTCTCAGCCATCTTGGTCTTGCTTAACCCATCCTACAACAGCAAAGAAGAGGGCCAGAGAAACTCACTTCCCCTTAGATTACCCCAATTCAGAAATTCAATTTTCCTTAGTAGGATGGATCCTCAGTAGGAGATCCTGCTCCCAAGAAGATATAATCTAGAACTATCTTCTCCCCCACTGCTCACCCCATCCTCAAATCTGGTATGACTGAAGTAAATCTCACTGAAAAGATACTGCTCTCTCCTCAAGGGCATGCCTATGCAGTCCTCAAGCCAGTTTCATGTACTTATCCAACTCTGCTTGTTCCAATCTAGTTCTACTTTTTCTATGGTCATTTAAAAGTAGAATAACAACCTGTTTAGGGAAAAAGATAGAGATGCTACCTGAGCATCAGTCCCTGCTTTGTTATTATCTTGACTTTGAACAAATTATTTCTTCTCTCTGGGCTTGTTTCCTCGTCTTTAAAATAGGATGTTAGACTAGATAATCACACACTTCACTAACCATTATCTCATTTGAAACTTAGCACAATCCTAAAAGATAAGGTGGCCAAAACACTAATTATTTTCATTTTATACATGATCCCTAAAGGTCCCTTTGAGCTTTAAATTCTATCATACTCTAAGCTACCCATTGCCTAACAAGATATTCAGTACTGTCTGTCCTTCCCATATGCAAAAAAAAAAAAATAAATAAAAATAAAAAATAGTAAAACATTTAGGTAAGCTGCTTAATCCTGTCTACCCCATTCTCTAGCAAGAGACCAATGCTGCTAACATTGTCTAAGAGGTCTCTGATGCCCTGTTTATTTGGGCAACCTGTGCATTCCCCAGAAGCTTATGAACCTGGTGGTCAGGCTATCACTATTCTCTTCCAGTGGCCCCCCTTCCCCCAATAAGAAAGTCAGAAAAATCTATCTGCCCTGGGCCCACCCTCTAGAAGAGACAGTCAGGGAAGCAGTGTTGCCATGGCAATCTGTTCGTCCTTATCAGGCCTCAGCCTATTTCCCCCCCCCCCCACCAACCTGCCCCCCCCTTTTGTTTGGGTCTAGGGCAGTCTTGTCATGTCACTGACACCACAGGCTGCCTTAAACATTATTCATCTCTTCAAAATCATCTCTTCCTCCCAGTTAGAATCCTTCCTCATCCGTTACCACCCCCCCAATGCAAAAAGGGAAAATCCTTTTTATGACCTTAAGAGCCTTCAGTACCATCCCAAAGTCTCCATAGGGATCCAAAAGGGTTCACACACTAAGGGCAAATAGGGCCACACATTACAACCAATAATGATTCTTGTTGGGTGGGTGGGAGGAGAGAAGAGTTTGTCAAAAAAAAAAAATGCAACTTCTTTTTATAGCTGAGGTTGAGAGCTCACCTCTCTTCTAGGACTCATGTTCTAAGGAAAAAGAACTTCTCACTTAGAGAACATAAGCTTCAATGTCTTCCACAAGGGCCCAGTGGAGCTGAGTGAGTATTCAGCAAGTGGTAGAGACCAGATTTCTATGCAGGGAGTTCCTGGCCAGGAGAGGTCTGCTGCAGTGAAGAGGACTGGGCCCTATGGACACAAGCTTGGGATTATGGGAAGAGTACTATTAGATTTGGGGTCAAAATACTGTGTGTGAATCCTGGCTCTGCCATTTACTACCTGTATGACTTTTGGCAAGTCATATTACTTCTCTAGGCCTCAGTTTCCCCATCTGTAAAATGAGGGGAGGGGCGGTTCTAGATGACCTCTAAGGGTTTCCTTCCATCTGTGGATCCAGTGATGTTACCAGGGTCTCTGGGCCCCAGACACCTGAAAACAAAGCTTGCCCAGGGAGGGCAAGAACCAGTCAAGTCCTAGGGCAAGGAAGGAAGTGGCAAATGAACACACCCAGAACAAAGGGGCAGGGCAAAGGAAGGCCAGGGGCAGGGGGCAGGGAGGACAGGGACCAAGGCAGACATCAATGAGGAGCAGACACAGGGGGCTAAGAGCCTCTTAAGAGGACCTGGGTGGGATTGAGATTAGGACTAGGTAGAAAATGGAAGGTGACATAGGATGGGTTGAAGAACAGATGTTGGGCAGGTGAGAGGGAGCGGGCTCCTTAGAGATTCCATGGACCCAAAAAGCAACTTTAGTCATTATTGGATAATCTCACAGTTGACAGAAGATCATCTCCCATGCCTTATTTAGGGGAAACAGACAGAGTCCCCCCCAGGGGCAACAGGTCTCACCCATGTGAGAGCTCAGCACCCCCCCAGGCGAGTGGGGCTTTGTGCTGAAAGCATCTTCTCCCTCCCTGGCCGGGGGTTCCATGAGTACTGGGAGCTGAGGAGAAAGCAGGGGCACTTTGTGGACACAAAGCTTGCTAACTTCTACCACCCTCCCTCCCCCCTTACCAGGTTCCTACAAATGCTCACCTTTTCATTCCAGATGCATTCCTCCCCCCCTTCCCTTCTACTTCCCTCTTCCTCCTACACCCCCCCTCATTTTCCGCAAGCACATCCCGCCTCCCCATTACTTTGTTCTTGTAACTTCCCACAAGAGGCCTTCCAGAATATCCCTGATAACGAAATACTGCCCCACTGCTCGGCTCTTTCTGCTATATTTACTCTAACTCTCCAACTCCCTCTCTTTTGCCATAAAACCTTCGCCTTCCAAGTCAGAGCTTCTTACTTAGTTCCCCCTCTCCCTCACACAAAGAGACCCCTTCTCTTCAGAGTTGTCCCAGAGGAATTTTCTTCTACCTTTCAGAGTCACATGGCCACCCCAAGCACCGCTCACCGCCCCTTCCAGTGCACTAGGACTGAGACCCCTCTCCTCACACAGCTGACCCCACCTTTCACAAACCCCTCCTCTCCTCTTCCTAGCGTTCTATTTACGGATTCCTTTTGTCATACAGACACCCTCTGCCTCTTTCAAATAGCCTTCCCATTTCACTCCCCAGTCCTCCCCATGGTCCAGGGATGCCCCCTTAGAATCCCCTCACAGCCCGTTCTCCGCCTTTAGTGCCCACCTCCATAGCCCCCCTTCCTCCCCTCCAGTCCCATCAGACCCTCCCCTTTCTATCCCAGATCTCCTACAGACCCCTCCCCTTCCTTACACAGTACCCCACCCCTTCCCTTCCTCAAAGCCCCTTGGATCCCCTCCCCCTCCAGCTTTCTCACAGAGCCTTTTCCTACCCAGCCTGCTCCCATCCATTCCCTCCCCTTTATCCAACAGCACCCTCCATCCTTCCCTCCCTCACCTGTAGCTCCAATGGTCGATCCCTTTGCACCTAGTGAGGGACAGGGACGAGAGAATAGGGGGTTGGGGGCGGTTACTGAGCAGCCGCAGCCTCCGCCACCTAGCCCCGCCCTTCCCCTCCCCCAGGTCCGCCCCTTCCCCCTCCCCCAGGTCCGCCCCTTCCCTTCCTTCCTCCCTTCCCCCAGCCACGCCCCTCCCCCAGCAGGCCCCCCCCCCCTCCAGTCCCGGGGCCGTCCATCCCTCTATCCGATGGGCCCCACCCTGCTCCCTCGGACCCCGCCCCTCTGCCCGAGCTCCGCCCCACTTCCCGGAGCTCGGGCTGATGGCTGGGAGGACTCGGCCTTTCTGGGCTCACCCTTGGGCTAGGTCGGGGCTTGGCTGGGCTCTGCGGCTCTTGATTGACGGCAGTGGTCCCGCGGCCCAAGCCGGCCTCCTGCTGTGTTCAACCAATCGGCAGCCGAGGAGCGGCAGCGACACACGGGGACTGCCTCAGGTCCCGCCCCGGCCACGTGCGGCTTCTGTGATGACAGGTTGGGAGGGGGTGGGGCCTGGCCTTTGAGAGCTGAGCAGTGCCCCAGTGGGTGTGGCTTGAGGCCGGGATCCTGCGGACTGTGCTCTGGGTGTCCAGGCCCAGTGTAGGTGTGTTGCCTGGGACTCCCAGGTGAACTGGAGCACGAGTCTGCCTGTTCCCCCTCTGCATCGCCCCTCAGACTGGTGCATACAGGTTAGGAACGCACTAAGGAGAGATTCAGGTTGTAACCAGGGCTCTTAACAGGCGTAGGCTGCGATTTATTCCTCAGATTAGCTCAGGTCCACCCGTTCCATTTGGAGGCGCTCCCCTTTGGAGCTGTAATTTCTGGCTGGGTCTCCGTTTGAGGCCGAGGTTTTTGTTTACGTGGGAAACGCTAAAATCTGACAACTGAATGAGCTGAACTCCTCTTAGTACAATTCCTTAAATTTTTGAAGATGAAGACATCTGGCACTCAGAAACCTCCAGTGACTGGCCTGTGGCCGCACAGGTCCCAAGCCTAATGGTTATCGAGTTCTTTTTCACTGCACCATGCAATTCAACAAGCTTTTATTGGGTTACTTCTGTGTGCATGAAGCCCCGTCCTCATGGTAGGGATCTACTCTATGCTCAAATGAAAAGCAACTTAGCTTTGCCTCCCCAGGAGCTTGCATCGGAATTAGAGGAGGTAAGACAGGCACTAATAAAAATGATACATGAAAAGTGTTAAGCAAGAACAAAAAGGCCTACGGACCAGTAACTTTGCGATTTTTCTTTTTGTGGACTCCTTTCTAACACTTAAAAATTCAGTCTTTCCCACTTAGTATTCTTCCTACTACAACAACTGCATCTATGAAAAGGAAAAATGTGTGCAAGAAACATGTATACACACACATATATATGTATTTTCAGGCGATGGGAAATATTTGTTTACTCATTATACTGAGGCATCTAATGAGAGAGTCTTGGTCCACCTCCACCCCCTCGGCCTCTGGTATAGGCCCATAATCCACAGGGTGGCCAAGGGCAGTTTGGTGTTGAAGTAGATATTGTCAGGCCCAGGATCAAGGGATGTGCATTCAAATCCAGCCTCAGACACTCTGTGTGCCTCTGGGGAAGTCACTTAATCCTTCCTGCTTACCTCAGTTTCCTTATCTGTAAATAAGCTGGAGAAGGAAATGGCAAACTACTCCAGTATCTCTGCCAAGAAAACCCTAAATAGGGTCATGAAGAGTTGGACATAAGTGCAGTTAAGAGAGGCATCTAGGTTGTTCATCCGAAAGATAAGCAGAAGTTTTCAAGTCCAAATTCAGAGACAATAGCCATTTAGCCCTGAGTAAATCACTTAATCTGCCTTAATCCACTGGAGAAGGAAATGGAAAACATTCCTATGTTCTTGACAGGACAACCCCAAACAGGGTCAAAAAGAATGTGATATCATTAAGCAACAACCAAGTGTAAATAAAATGCTGCGTTGCCATGGATGTGTGCGCTAGAGTTAAAAGAAATCGGGCCTCTTTCTTGCATCAATTTTAGGAAAATGCAACTGGAATGAAGGAGAGAAGTATCTCCAGCAGTCTTGTAATGATCATTTATACTGGGATGCTCTTCTCCTAGCTGCCTGAAGATGGCAGGATAAGACAGTACAAAACAGCAACCCAACTAGCGCTGACCTGAAATCCAAGAGACACTTTGTTGTTAAAGAGTATCTCACAAGGTATGTAAGATACTATAACAGGGGTTCTCAAACTACAGCCCGTGGGCCAGATGTGGCCGCCGAGGACGTTTATGCGCCCTCCGGGTTATGGCACATGGGCTGAGGGGCGGAGACAGAGTGTGAGCTTTTGTTTTTACTGTAATCTGGCCCTCCCACAGGCTGAGGGACAGGGAACTGGCCCCTATTTAAAAAGTCTGAGGACCACTGCAAGACTTTGGGGTAAATCTGTATATCCGAATGCATCTGTACAAGTCATAGCATCTGACTGGTTGTGTGACTCTACATGTAATTCCATTTCTGGAGTGGCTCTGGAGTTTTATGTATTATAGAATGGGAAAAGGGAAGGAAAGCATGGATGTAGTGCATACTATTTCATATCACATATACTGTGATAAGAGCTTTTAACAAATATTATCTCGTTTGATCCTCACAACAATAGTTATCTTTATTTTTCAGTTGAGGAAACTGAGGCAGAGGTGAGATGATTAGCCCAGGGTCACACAGCTTATATAAGTATCTGAGACTGAATTTGAACTCAGCCCTTTTTGACTTTACATCCAGTGCTCTATTCCAGTGCCTCTCCAACTGCCCAAATATCTCCTAGGTAAGTTTTGTTCCCAGCTTCTGCTTTCTGTCCTCACCTGATTTGCCGTATTTTCAGTTCTTTTTTAAAAAATGAGCCTGCAATTTAGAAAAATGAGAATGAAATGTGTATTGGCAGTTTGGGTAAGAAGTGGTAGATCTCCTTTGGCTGAAGGTCCACTTTCTTTTCTTGGATGAAGACTAATTTCTGGAATATCTCCCCAAGTGATATGTGCTTGAGGTGTCAAGCTTTTGGGTAAGAAATTTAGGACAGGGTAGCTGGCCATGGAGCTGCTCTTTTTTCAGATACTCATGTTCAGCCACAGAGATTTTTACAGGTCCATACTCTCTCCTCCTCCCATTCCAAGTTTACTGTCATAACAGATTCGAATTTCTGTATAGGTACAATGTTGTAGTTCTCTAGAAGTTTCCATTCTGGGTCAGTAGGTTCTTTAAAAGGAGTGTTGAGAGGGGCAGCTAGGTGTCACAGTGGATAGAGCACCAGCCTTGAATTCAGGAGGACCAGAGTTCAAATCAGATCTCAGACACTTAACACTTCCTATCTGTGTGACTCTGGGCAAGTCACTTAACCCCAGCCTCAGGGGAAAATTTAAAAAAAAAAAAAAAAAAAGGAGTGTTGAGGAGGGGGTAGATGCAGGGAAGATGTCAATTCCAGAAGTTCCTAGTTATTGTTTTTTTTCCTTGATAAATTCTTCCTATTGATTCATCCTAACTAAACCCTAGGACTAATGATTAAATCCTGACTGAGAGAGAAATTCTAGCTTTGTCCAAGGAGAACAAAATGAACACACAACCCTTAAGATCAATAGGTGTAATGACCCTTCTCTGACCAGCTAGGTGGTTCAGTGGAAAAAGTCCTGGGTCCTGGAGTCAAGAAGACAAGTTCAAACTGAGCCTCAAAAACTTAACTGTATGATCCTGATCAAGTCACTTAACCTGTGACTAACTATTAAAATTGTAATAACACTTACCTCCCGGGATGTTGTAAAGTAAGATAAATTGTTATATAATATATATGCATTATAAATATAAATGCTTAGTGTTTGGCTATAGTAAGAGCTTAAAAACAAGCAACAATAAATAGGGGCTCATTTCTCCTTCCCTCACTCCTTGAGCTACCAATAAGTCTGCTCTTGGCTTACCACCAATCAACAAGTGGCACAGTATTTTAAGGACATTATTACTGCCACAATGTCTCTTACATTTGTTTTCTTTGTTATCTCCTTTATTTTCTCATAGCAAACAACTTAGTAAACCTTCCTGAATTATCTCAGTAGTCTCCTAACATCATGGTATTCCTTCTATCCTTCCTTCACTACAACTCATCCTTTGCACCATGACTATAGTATTCTTTATGCACAGATTTGGTTGTCTTCCTTGTCATAGCTCTCCAATGGTTCCCTGGTTGTTTATCAAATAAATTCCAACTTCAGCCTAGAACAGTGATTTTTCAAAGTATGGATAAGTGGGAGAGGTTCAATATCAATCTAGTATCAATAAGATTCAATAGAGTTTCAGAATTCTATCAGAATTCTAGAGTTTTGTTCAAAACTTATACTTGAAAGCTAATGAGAATGCTCAGCTGTTAGTAATTGAGTGTTGTGATTTATCACAGCAAAGAATATTGTGTTGAAATTTAGAAATGTAGGAAACCACTAGTGTAGAGTGACTACCATTTTCTAACTTTGTTTTACATTATGTTTCAAACCAAAGTTTTGTCATCTGGCTATGTCCTTCAATCCCTGACCTGTGTATCTTTGCTTGTATCATTCCCTGTGTCTGGAATATTTTTCAAATCTCAATCTTTTGGAATCTTACCAATGCTTAAGCATCTTGCTGAAATGCTATTTTCTTGTAAAAAGCCTTCTTTAAATCCTTTAGTTAGTTGAAATCATCTTTCCCTCTTCAGTACTTGTAATAGCTCTCTGTATTTCTCATTTTCCGTTTTGTAGTATAGTTATTTGTAGATGAGTTTGTATCCTTTAAATGACTGTCTAGCATAAAGGTATTATTTGGCAAACCACTATAGGGCCTCGTAATCCACACTCTCCTAATCCTCTACTCTGTCATTGTGGTTTGCTTGGGTTTTCTCCCTATTCTTACTCATTGCTTCATCAAAACCCCACCCCTACTACTTGGGGACAGTGTTACTTTGGGCTCTCATCTAGGGTTTGTTTTTTCCTTTCAAAGTAGGGAAATAAAAAGTCATTAAATGCACAAATACAAATTGAAGATGGAACAAGCAATTTATTCCCACTCAGAAAGTAATGACAAGAAAATCATAGGTCCATGAATAGAAGGATTAAATCAGAATTTAGTATCAATTTATTACTACTAGTACAGTTAGTTGGGAGACCAATAATCAATCTTTCTTGGGTTTTTGAAGAACTATTAAATTAGCCATGTTACATTTTATCTTAACACTGTTTATTCATGCAGTTTGATCTTCTAGGTTTTCTCCATATTTCCACTTGCCATCAGTCACTGCTACTCTGCAGATACTTGCAGGATATCCAAGACCTTTTCTGGGATTCAAAAGGTTGCCTCATGACTTCATCCATCTTAAAATTGTTGTTTAATTTCTTAGTCAGGAAAAGAAATACAAAAGAGAGGCAAAGGCAAACCCAGTGAGTTGAGTGCATATTCCACCTGAGGAATGGCAGACTCAATACCATTATATACCCTATTGAAATCGCATCAAGTCACTGAGAAAGCTGCATCCAAGAAAACATTGACTAGAAATTCTCTCTTAATAACCATGGTCACCAATGCTTCTACCACTTAGGGCCCCACCCTCTCTTTCTTTTTTCTAGATATACACACATGTATACATACACATATGTGTGTACACATGCATATACAAACACACACATACATAAGGAAACTAATTTTTCTTAGTTCAAATACAACCAGACACACTTACTAGTTGTGTGACTCCTAGACAAGTCACTTAATGCTGTGTGCCTCAGTTTCTTCATCTATAAAATGAACTAAGGAAGAAAATGGCAAATCTCACTAGTATCTTTGCCAAGAAAACTCCAAATGTATTTAGGAGGAATTGAACACAACTGAAAAATGACTAAACAAAATATATACACATGTATACATATATTTATCTATAGGTATATGTGGGTGGACTAAATGAACTATATAATAACCACATCTTTACTCAAATGTAGTTTAATCTTTTCACCTCTGTTGTTGAGTTGCTTTTCAGTAATGTTTGACATGTCATGACCCTATTTGGGGTTTTCTTGGCAAAGACCCTAGAGTGGTTGGCCATTTCCTTCTTTGGCTCATTTTACAGATGAGGAAACTGAAGCAAATAGGGTTAAGAGCCTTGCCCAATGTCATACAACTGATAATTGAGGCCAGATTTGAATGCAGGAAGAGGGCAGCTAGGTGGTGCAGTGGATAGAGCACCAGCCTTGAATTCAGGAGGACCTGAGTTCAAATCTGGCCTCAGACACTTAATACTTCTTAGCTGTGTGACCCTGGGCAAGTCAATTAACCTCAGCCTTTCTCCCCCCCCAAAAAAAAAAAAAAAAATTTGAATGCAGGAAGATTATTCCTAATTCCAGGCCTGACATTTTGTCCATTGAGCCACCTAGTTGCCACTTTTAACCTCTATGCTGGACTATTATATCAACCTTATTGGTCTATCTACCTCCAATCTCTTCTCTCTTCAATTCATCTTCCAAACGGCTGCCAAACTGATATCTTTGTACTTTACTACATCTAAACATTTTTAATAGTTTATAAATATTTCCATTATGATTACATACTATTTTCAAATAAATCAAGGCCATATGATTTCCTTCCCCAGATTATAACTCAGTTCTAATTAAAGAGTATTGACTACAGCTAAGAGAGCTTAAGAAATTTACCCATGATTACATAGCTAATAAGTGTCAGAAGCAGGATTTAAACCCACATTTTTAAAACTCTTAAATTCAGCATTCTATCCATTATAACACACTGTTTTCATAGAGTAGGTATTTAATGTTTGTCGAATTAAATTATGGATTAAATTATAGAGTTAGAAACATCTGAGCTAAATCCCATCTTAAGGCACCCCTGGTCAAGTTTTCTAACTTTCGACTGCCTCAGTCCTCAATTGTATGAGGCTATAAAAATAGCATCAATCTTCTAGAGTTCTTGTGAGGATCAGATGTACTCATATATGTGAAGTGCTTAGCATAGTTCCTGCCACATAGCAGGTGCTTAGGAAATATTCTTTTTTTCTGTGTTCCCTTTCCTCTTCCCATCTGGGCCACTGCTCTATAGTGTAAGTAGTCCACATCAGACAACATATAGCCCTTCTTAAGATTGCAGAAAGACACAGTAACACTTTACCCAGGAAGGAATTGGTCAGCCAGTGTCAGAACACTTAAACAACAAACCAAGTGGTCTTGCCTGAGGCTTTCAGCTGTGCTACAACAAGCCTGATACCTCTCCTGTCAGTTTCTAATCTAGGAGTCATTAACTTTTTTTTTTTTTTTTTTTTTAACATTTTGATAAATATTTCAAAATGTAACTTGTTTCCTTTGTGATCTTATATATTTTATTTTATGTATTTAGAAACATTATTCTCAGGAGTCCATAGGTTTTACCAGATTGCCAAAAGGATTCATGACACACAAAAAAAGATGAACCTCTGAAATGAAGATTGATAAAATGCTATTCTAAATATCCAAATTTATGCCGTGGCTCAGAACCCTTTAACTATGTTTTCACTTTCTTCTCTCTTATAGCCAACAACCGCCCACTATATAGCACTATATTTATGTCTGACCTGTGGCAAAGCATTCTGAACTCCTATTGGTCTGATCAGACACAGTTGGACACATTAATTTGACTCTAACATAGTGATGTTATTTTGGTTCTCTTGAAGAACAAAGGACAATAATCAACTAGTGAAAATGCAAGGAACAGAGTTTTACATTCATGCTTTGAATATTGTGCCTCCAAACATAACCTCCAAAAAGTTTCAGGTTTGACCTTCTAGCATTTTTTTCTGGAGTATTAAATGAACAATCTGAAATATTCACTCTCTCCCCCAAAAACTAAAGAAACAAAAAAGTCCAAATCCAAAATCAGTAAAGCAAAACTACATATTAATGTAGATATTGATAAATGTAATTGATCAATCTGATGAGTTTATAGGAATGATAAACCTTCGTTTGGGACTTTAATTGTATCTCCTGATAGTGTAAATTGGGTTTAATTGGTTGGCTCACCTTTTTGCTTGCTTTGTTAAGGCTGAAGGTTTATTAAAGAATTTAAGTGCCCTTTTAAGGAGAACAGAGCTTAAGAGTTAAGAGTGACTCTGGGACCTGCGGAAATCCTGCTTTTTCTCTAGGAGCCACACATGGTTATCTTCAGAAAGAGTTCTCTGGAATTCTGCATGGTCTAAGAGAAAGTTATTAGATCCCAATTTCCTGAATCCCAGGCTCCTCAATGGGAAATGGGAGATTTCCTGGATAATGTGCAGTCCTTAAAGAGTTTACAGAACCAGTCTGCAACAGAGAGAAGGGGAAGGGGGACAATTTCCTGTACTGTGCTGAATTCTTGGAAAATTTCAGAATCAAGCCTTCTAGAGAGAGAAAAGTAGAGTTCCTGAGCAGTACCTCACATTCAAAAATCCTGAATTCCAATCTTCCAGTAAGGGGAGGGGGAAGATTTGTTCCGGGCCTTTTGAAGAGAACTGATATATGACTCTTGAAACTCAAGGAAAGGACTAAGGCCTTGACAAGGATGGGCAAAAACTCAAGACTTTTTCCATTCCTACTACAAGGAATTATTTGGATAAAGCAGGTCTAATGGGAAGAGTCCATTTCCTTCCAGGGGAGTTTATAAACTCTCAACATAGTATCATTAAACTGGACATCTATATGGTCCGTGGGGTGAAAGTAAGATTCACCAGAATCTCAGGGGGATTGTCAAGTGAGTCCAAGTGTTTTTCCCATTAAGGCAAATCCAAGTCTTTGGATAGTTTTGATAAGCCTGGGTTTCTAGGATGACAAAAGGAATCACAAGAATATTAGAAGGTTGTTACCTTAGTGATCCCGAGTTTGTTTCTCTTCTGAAGGCAGTTTGACTTGCATGGTGGAGCTATAAACTTGGTGGGAGTAGGAAGTAAAGTATCCTGAAAGCAAGTAGAAATCACTGGAAAAAGAGGGGGGTTTTTATCAGTTGTTTAGGTAAGGTCTTTGTTAATGCTTTTCTTTATTTTTTAAAAAGTGGGGTAAAAAAAAAAGATTGCCTTGTACTTATGATATTTGTTATTGCCTTGAGTCCTTCCACAGGAGTTTTATCTACTATTTTGGAGAGCTAACCATGAACTATTGATGCCATCTTATATTCTCTTATCTACCAGTTCAACTTCCCAAAGCCCCATGACCTCCATTTTCATTCCACTTTACCCAGATAGATGGTATAGTCCTATAAATCTAAATATCCCATAATTATTTTACTTCTTTGAACCAGAACTCTGAAGTTCCTTTTCTAACCAAGACCTCTTATTCTTTAATCTTTCCTTCTGTCTTATTCTCTCCCAAACCTCTTGTTTGTCTTCAGGATGATAGTTCCTCCATTTTTCCTCTTTTTTTTTTCCAGTGTGTAAGGAAGTAGTTCTTTCATACAGCTAATCACCAAAAAGGGGCTAATTAAACTAATAATAAAAATGTACCTGTTCTACATGATTTCTTTATAAAGTGTAAATTATTAGTCCATTGAGGGAATTAGAAAGAAAACAGCATAAGATCAAGAATGATAGCCCACAACGCCAAGTGACATTTAAAAGTTGATTTAGTGTGTCCAGGAAAGAAACTCAAAGAGAAACAACTCCAATGAGACATATAGCTGAGAAAGTGGAAACATAAGCTCAGGAACCTACCACAGAGAAAGAGACCAAGATTCTGGGAATGAGGCTGCTTGAGTAGACTGAGCAAAGGGAATGTCAAAATGGAAGCTATATTGCTAAAAAATTTCCCCTGTACTACAGATCCCAAGGTTATAATCCTGTATTTCCTTGCTCTATTGGGAATCTTTTGTGAAAGGTTAAAATATTTCCTTCTGGGCACAAGGAATATCTGTTTACCTTTGTTTTAAATATTTGATTTGTATTTATATGAAGTATTAACTATAAGCATTTGCTAATCTGAATATACAAATGGAAATGGTGATGGTGGTGGTCCTGATAGTGGTAAGTATCCCTAGGGAAAAATAAGAACAGTTATCACTGAAATGTTTTTGCCAAAGTCCTGTCTCTGGTTGGATGTTTATAGTGACAAATAATAGAATTATAGCACATTCCATAGAAGTTTGCAACACAACAGAGAAGGAACATTTATGTTGGAAAACCCATTGGGATCAAACTGTATGACAATCCTTTCACCCCTTCTCTGACTTTTCTTGCCTCCCTTCACCATCCCGACTACATGGTTGATCAGTTCAACATATTCTCTTAGCTATCCTTGCTTGAATCCCTTGTCCCCTTTCCCATTACTAGTCATGGCTTGCTAAATTCTAAACTTGTGTTATCTACATGGTCTCCCTTTGTTTCTACTTACCTGACTACTGAATAATTTTAGGTTAGTAATCAAGTAATCAAATCTTGTTGTTCAGTCATTTTCATTTGGGTCTAACTATGACCCTTTTTGGGGTTTTCTTGGCAAAGATACTGGAAAGACTTGCCATTTCCTTCTCCAGCTCATTTTACAGATGAAGCAAGCATTAAGTGACTTGCACAGGGTTACCCAGCTAATAAGTATCTGAGACCAAGTTTAAAAGTCAAGAAGATAAGTCTTCAGGTCTGGCATTTTATTTACTGTATCATCTCGTTTTTAAATAAATGCAATCACCATCTAGCTCCATGTTGGACCACAATTCTTTTATTTTTCCATGATTAACTATCACATTTTCCATAGAAGCTATTTCAAACTACCTCCTCCTTCTCCTTCTCAGAATACTTCACCTCCTACCTTAGTGAGAAAACATACAGAAATAGGGAAGTTTGGAGGAGTCTTAGGTTTGAGGGAGTTGGGGTTATAATTAGTTCTATGTTGGATCTGTTAAGTTGGACATGACTATGGGACTTCTAGGTGGAGATATCTGGCAGGTAGTCAGTGAACATGAGACTGGACAAGTCAATAGGAAGATTATATAGAGATTTAAATATTTGCATGAGAGCTAGACATAATTTGAATTAGTATACTTGAATCCTTGGAAATTAAGGAGATATTCAAGAATATTATATCTAAGAGAGGAGTCCTAGGTAGGGTACATAGGGAATATACTCTTTTTTTTTTTTTTTTTTTTTTTTTGCTGAGGCAAAAACCTGCCAGGGTCAGACAGCTAGGAAATATTAGGTGTCTGAGGCCAGATTTGAATTCAGGTCCTCCTGACTTCAGGGCTAGTGGTGCTCTACCTATTATGGCACCTAGCTGCCCCAGGAATTTATTTTCTAAATAGATAGGCAATAATAACAATAGTTAAAATTTATATAGTGCTTACTATATGCCAGGTATTGTGCAAATTGCTTTTATTTTCTCAGATGATCCTCACAACACTGGGAAATAGGTGCTGTTATTATCCTAGTTTACAGATGAAGAAATTGAGAGGTTAAGTGACCACTAGTAAGTATTAGAGATTGGATTTGAACTCAGGGCTTCTTAACTTCCTAACTCCTAGCCTGGCAATCTAATCTACATTGTCATCTAACTTACCCAATGGATGATGGATGATGGATAAATATTCCTTCACCATTCTAAAATTATAAAGTGGAAGTCATCAAAACCATTTAGTACTGGCTAAGAAATAAGAAATAAGAGAGATCAATGGAATAGATTATGTACACAAAACACAATAGTCAATGACTATAGTAATCTCCAAAGACTCCATTTTGGAATAAGAACTATTTGACAAAAATTTTTTGGGAAAATTGGAAAATAGTATGGCTCTGACCAACATCTAGCACCCTATATCAAGATAAGGTCAAAATGAGTTCATGATTGAGACAAAGGGTGAAAGTATAAGAAAATTAGTAGAGCAAGAAATAGTCTACCTATCAGATCTAAAGAGAAGGGAGGAATTTATGGCTAAAGAACTAAAGAACATTATGAAATATAAAATGAATAATTTTGATTACAATGTTTTTGCCCTAACAAAGTCAATGAAGCCAAAATTAGAAGGGAAGAAGAAAAATGAGAAAATTTTTTACAGCCAGTATTAATGATAAGGAGCTCATTTCTAAAATATACAGAGAACTGACTCAAATTTCCAAGAATACAAGTCATTTTTTCAATTGATAAAAGGATATGAACAATTTTTAGATGAAATTAAAGCCATTTCTAGTCATATGAAAATCACTTGATTAGAGAAATGCAAATTAAGATGACTCTCAGGTATCACCTCATACACCTCAGGTTGACTATGATGACAGGATAAGATAAATGTTGGAGGGTTTGTGAAAAAACTGGAACACCAATACATTGTTGGTAGAGTTGTGAAATGATTACACCATTCCAGAGAGCAATTTGGAATTCTTCACAAAGAGTTATAAAATTGTGCATACCCTTTTGATCCAGCAGTGCCACTATTGTATACACTACTGGGAGTGCATCCCAGAGAGATCATAAACAAGGAAAAGGGCCCATATGTGTAAAAATGTTTGTATCAACTCTTTTTATAGTGTGAAAAGGAACTGGAAATCTATCAGTTGGGGAAGGGCCAAATAAGTTATGGTATATGAAGGTATTGGAATATTATTGTTCTATAAGAAATAATGAGCAGACTGATTTCCAAAAAGCCTGGAAAAAGATATATGAACTGGTGCTGAGCAAAGTGAGCAGAACTAAGAGAAAAATGTATACAGTAACAATAAGATTATGTGATGATCAACTGTGATGATGGATTTTCTCAATAATGCAATTCCAATAGACTTGGGATGAAAAATGCCAATCACATCCATAAAGAGAACTATGGACACTGGATAAGGATTAAAACAGAATTTTCATCTTATTTGTTTATTTTCTTTCTCATTTTTTCCCCGTTTTTGGTCTGAATTTTCTTGCACATGACAGATATGGAAATATGTTTAAAAGGATTGCACATATTTAATCTATATCAGATTGCTGTCTTGGGGAGGGAGAAAAATTTAGAACACAAAAGATATTTTCCCTCCCTTGAGGCAATTGGGGGTAAGTGATTTGCCCAGGGTCACACAGCTAGGAAGTATTAAATGTCTGAGGCCACTTCTGAACTCAGGTCCTCCTGACTTCAGGGCTGGTGCTCTATCCACTGCACCATTTAGCTGCCCTGAACACAAAGTTTTACAAAAATGTAGGAAACTATCTTTACATATAATTGGAAAGATAAAATACCATTGAAAAATATTTAAATATTCGACCATTAAATTTATTTCTAGGTGTGACATA